>NC_141821.1:1945100-1990100 GCF_982586985.1 Callionymus lyra | reverse complement strand
ACTACAGTGACTCACAGAGTAATACTACAGTGACTCACAGAGTAATACTACAGTGACTCACAGAATAATACTACAGTGACTCACAGAGTAATACTACAGTGGCTTTCAGAGTAAAATTACAGTGGCATGCAAAGTAATATTACACTGGCTTGCAGAGTAATACCACAGAGAATCTTGCAGTTATACTACAGTGACAGAGTAGTGCTGTCGTCTAAGAGATTCTTCTCTTCATGGACGTCGTGGTTTCATTTGTGATAAAACCTTCATCTACTCGTGGACCTGGAGACGTCAGTGAAGAACATGTTCAGATCCTTGAGACACTTCCACGTCTTCATGAAGCTCACCTGGTGCAGGTGACGCCGAGGAGACGCAGTAACAAACTCAACTGGAAGTATTTCTGATCCGACTGAGAGAGTGTTGAGGTGAAGAAACAACACTTCTAATGAGACTCCACTGCAAATATCCTCATTAACGTCCAAGTATATCCTCAGTAGTTTTACTTTTTCTTCCACTGGTTGTTGGAATAAACGAGGAAAACGTGAATATGTTCGAAGGAGAAGAAAAAAACGAGATAATTGTGATAAATTCAATTAAAAAAACATCAAAATCACAATATTAACTGACATTTAAATTTAAATTGAATGATCGACATGATGGATGGATGGATGGATGGATGAGGGATGGATGGATGGATGGATGGATGGATGGATGGATGGATGGATGGATGGATGGATGGATGGATGGATGGATGGATGGATGGATGGATGGATGGATGGATGGATGGATGGATGGATGGATGGATGGATGGATGGATGGATGGATGGATGGATGGATGGATGGATGGATGGATGGATGGATGGATGGATGGATGGATGGATGGATGGATGGATGGATGGATGGATGGATGGATGGATGGATGGATGGATGGATGGATGGATGGATGGATGGATGGATGGATGGATGGATGGATGGATGGATGGATGGATGGATGGATGGATGGATGGATGGATGGATGGATGGATGGATGGATGGATGGATGGATGGATGGATGGATGGATGGATGGATGGATGGATGGATGGATGGATGGATGGATGGATGGATGGATGGATGGATGGATGGATGGATGAGATATTTAACGGATCATTTGAATCGTCAGGAGGTTGTTTGTGACTCTCTCTCTCCTGGCGGACGAGCGAACACAGTGAAGATTGAATCCCCGAGAGAACCTTTTAGAAAAGACGCCGCCGGAGAAGAAAGAAGAGATTCTTTACGTTTAAGTTGAGAGAAGAAGAAGAACTTTAGAGAAACTAAACTATCTTTATATTTGACTCAATAACTCGATCTTATGGTTTAATATCACAGACGATGAAACAGTTTTACTCGTTTTACTCCTTTTTAATTCATGTCTTCTTGTCGCAGCAACGTTTCTTTATGTTTCTGCTTTAAATAATTCAGCGTAAATTGAAAAGTTTTTAATTTGTACGACTTTTTTTGATTCATTGTTTTAAAGGACGTTTTATTTTTTATTTTTCCTTCTCCTCACATCAATGGTTGGTTAACAAAGTAACACATTTATTGTAATGGATTTTATTTGACTTCATTATTTGTGTTATTGAATAACTCTATGATTCACTGAAACATGTTCACACCTCAGGCACACAGTGGTGCAGTGGTTAGAGCAGTGCTTCACAGCAGGAAGGTTGTTGGTTCAATACCAGGCCAAGACAAGGGTCTGCCTCTGGCCCAACGGACCTGGAATAGACTCCAGTCCGAGCCAATAAGGGAGAAAGTGATAGAAAATGATTCAATGATTGTGACTGTAATGTTTTTGTATTATTTTTTAATGTTGGAGAAAAGTTATTGAGTCGTCGTAGTATTATTTAAAGTACATTTTAGTGTAAGTATTAGTGTAAGTAAGTATTAGTGTAATTATTAGTGTAAGTAAGTATTAGAGTAAGTAAGTATTAGTGTAATTAAGTTTTAGTGTAAGTATTAGTGTAGGTAAGTATTAGTGTAAGTAAGTATAAGTGTAAGTATTAGTGTAAGTAAGTATTAGTGTAAGTAAGTATTAGAGTAAGTAAGTATTAGTGTAAGTATTAGTATAAGTAAGTATTAGTGTAAGTAAGTATTAGAGTAAGTAAGTATTAGTGTAAGTATTAGTGTAAGTAAGTATTAGTGTAAGTAAGTATTAGAGTAAGTAAGTATTAGTGTAAGTATTAGTATAAGTAAGTATTAGTGTAAGTAAGTATTAGAGTAAGTAAGTATTAGAGTAAGTAAGTATTAGTGTAAGTATTAGTGTAAGTAAGTATTAGTGTAAGTAAGTATTAGTGTAAGTAAGTATTAGAGTAAGTAAGTATTAGTGTAATATTAGTGTAAGTAAGTATTAGTGTAAGTATAAGTGTAAGTAAGTATTAGTGTAAGTAAGTATTAGAGTAAGTATTAGTGTAAGTATTAGTGTAAGTATTAGTGTAAGTAAGTATTAGAGTAAGTATTAGTGTAAGTAAGTATTGGAGTAAGTAAGTATTAGTGTAAGTAAGTATTAGTGTAAGTAAGTATTAGCGTAAGTAAGTATTAGTGTAAGTAAGTATTAGCGTAAGTAAGTATTAGTGTAAGTATTAGTGTAAGTAAGTATTAGTGTAAGTATTAGTGTAAGTAAGTATTAGTGTAAGTATAAGTGTAAGTAAGTATTAGTGTAAGTAAGTATTAGAGTAAGTATTAGTGTAAGTATTAGTGTAAGTATTAGTGTAAGTAAGTATTAGAGTAAGTATTAGTGTAAGTAAGTATTGGAGTAAGTAAGTATTAGTGTAAGTAAGTATTGGAGTAAGTAAGTATTAGAGTAAGTAAGTATTAGTGTAAGTATTAGTGTAAGTAAGTATTAGTGTAAGTATTAGAGTAAGTAATAGTGTAAGTAAGTATTGGAGTAAGTAAGTATTAGAGTAAGTAAGTATTAGTGTAAGTATTAGTGTAAGTAAGTATTGGAGTAAGTAAGTATTAGAGTAAGTAAGTATTAGTGTAAGTATTAGTGTAAGTATTAGAGTAAGTAATAGTGTAAGTAAGTATTGGAGTAAGTAAGTATTAGAGTAAGTAAGTATTAGTGTAAGTATTAGTGTAAGTAAGTATTAGTGTAAGTATTAGAGTAAGTAATAGTGTAAGTAAGTATTGGAGTAAGTAAGTATTAGAGTAAGTAAGTATTAGTGTAAGTATTAGTGTAAGTAAGTATTGGAGTAAGTAAGTGTTAGAGTAAGTAAGTATTAGTGTAAGTATTAGTGTAAGTATTAGAGTAAGTAATAGTGTAAGTAAGTATTGGAGTAAGTAAGTATTAGAGTAAGTAAGTATTAGTGTAAGTATTAGTGTAAGTATTAGAGTAAGTAATAGTGTAAGTAAGTATTGGAGTAAGTAAGTATTAGAGTAAGTAAGTATTAGTGTAAGTATTAGTGTAAGTATTAGTGTAGGTATTAGTGTCAGGGATTCACTGAATCATTTTTATGACACTTTTTTTTCATCTTTTATTTCATCTTCGTGTTCGACATGTTAAATAATATTTCATTATTTTATAATTTTTTGATTTTTTCAAGCATTTCCAGCAACATCTTGATTTAGTGATTTAAGTTTTAACTTTGATTAAAATGATAATAATCAATACATTTTAACAACCTTTCATTTTAAAGTTTACTTCACTTATTCTGAACGTTTATAATGAAACTGTTCGTGTCGTAGACGCTCGAGTCGTGACACGAGTTTCTGAACCTTCAGCGTCTCGTGGGAAAATAAACGAACGAGTGGAAAGAGCAGTCGGTAAACTTGACCTCTGACCTTTGCAGCTCGTCCTCCTCGTCTGGCATTTACTCGAGAAAACAAATTTCCTCCTGATTCAATGTTGACTTTGACGTCGACAGCAGGAGACGAACAAACATGGTTTTCTCCTCGACGCTGGAGGTCCGTTAAGAAGGATGGATGGATGGATGGATGGATGGATGGATGGATGGATGGATGGATGGATGGATGGATGGATGGATGGATGGATGGATGGATGGATGGATGGATGGATGGATGGATGGATGGATGGATGGATGGATGGATGGATGGATGGATGGATGGATGATGGATGGATGGATGGATGGATGGATGGATGGATGGATGGATGGATGGATGGATGATGGATGGATGGATGGATGGATGGATGGATGGATGGATGGATGGATGATGGATGGATGGATGGATGGATGGATGGATGGATGGATGGATGGATGGATGGATGGATGGATGGATGGATGGATGGATGGATGGATGGATGGATGGATGGATGGATGGATGGATGGATGGATGGATGGATGGATGGATGGATGGATGGATGATCCAAAGGAAGATTAAAAGAGAAGAAAGTGTTTCTAGTTCTTCTGAGGATCCATAGATCTCTGGTTTAATAAAAATGTTTCTATTCGTCGACTGAGACTCGAACGAAGACACTTTAAGTTAAAAACACTTTGATGTGTCGTTGAAGAACCTCCTGTGACCTTGAGCAGGATGACGAGGGTTGATGGAGGAACATCTGAGAAGGTCTCACACTCTTCTCTTGTCTCCTTGATGTTCCTGATGTTTGTGCGTCGCCGTCAACTCCCCGGAGACGAGAGAACTTCACGCGTTCAGGACCTCGTGTCCGTCAAAGAACTTCCATAAATATTCTCTCTGACTCCGAAGCAACGAAGAGGGTCAAAGGTCAAATGATGTCACCGGTTCTTCATCTCAGTTCGATCAGTTTCTTTTCGTTCAAACGTTCAGTTATTAACGACTTTTATCTCGACAAACGCATTTAAATGATCGTACGATGTTTTGAGGATTTTATTCAATTATGTTTCGTAAATTCTTACGTTTTGTTGGCTTTGATTTTGATTCAAATATTTAGTAATAATTTTTTTTTACAATAATTCTATTTGTTACTTTTTTCTTTTTTTTTTAATGACACTTTGTTCATTTTATTGTATGGATGGATGGATGGATGGATGGATGGATGGATGGATGGATGGATGGATGGATGGATGGATGATGGATGGATGGATGGATGGATGGATGGATGGATGGATGGATGGATGGATGGATGGATGGATGATGGATGATGGATGGATGGATGGATGGATGGATGGATGGATGGATGGATGGATGGATGGATGGATGGATGGATGGATGGATGGATGGATGGATGGATGGATGGATGGATGGATGGATGGAAAGATAGATGGATGGATGGATGGATGGACAGATTGATGGATAGATGGATGGATGGATGGATGGATGGATAGATGGATGGATGGATGGATGGATGGATGGATGGATGGATGGATGGATAGATGGATGGATGGATGGATGGATGGATGGAAGGATGGATCATTTTATTCTCATTGATTTCTCTCCCGTCAGAAGAACAAAATGTTGATATATCTGGTGCTGGACTCCAGTCTTCACTCCTGGTCTCTTCTGCTCCACAGCTGCACTCGGACGTGGACAAGGGCGACGGGAAGGTGAAGTACGTTCTGACGGGTCAGGGCGCCGCCTCCATCTTCACCATCGACCAGAACACGGGAGACATTCACGCCACCAAGCGTCTGGACCGCGAGGCTCAGGCCTACTACACGCTGCAGGCCCAGGCCGTGGACCGGATCACCAACATCCCCGTGGAGCCCCGGTCCGAGTTCGTGGTCAAGGTCCAGGACATCAACGACAACGAGCCCAAGTTCCTGGACGGACCGTACCTGGCCGGAGTACCTGAGATGTCTCCTCTGGGTACGTCTGCGACACTGATGCAGTATTTACTTTGAAGTTACTGTGAAGTTCTCCACGTATTTATCTTTACAAATACTTGTTTTATAACAAATTACTTTCATTACAAATACCTGTTTCATTACAAATACTTGTTACATTAAAAATACTTGTTTCATTAAAAATACTTGTTTCATTACAAATACTTGTTTCATTAGAAATACTAATAATAACTAATAATAATAATAATAATAAATAAAAATAAAAAATAAAAAATACAAATACAAATACAAATACAAATACAAATACAAATACAAATACAAATACAAATACAAATACAAATACACATACAAACAATAATAATAGTAATAATCTTTCAAAATAGAAATTATTCAATTGAATTCAATACAATTATCATAAATATAAAGTCATACATTATCAAAATTCAACATTAAAAAAAAAAAAAGTTTATACGTATATAAGAATATTATGACAATATTTTCTATACAGTTTTAGAAAATGTGAATGCATTGAAAAATGTTTAAATAATACTACAAAACACAGAAGTATTTTCCTTGAGGTTGTTTTCTTATAAAACAAACCAAAACCTTCACTGAAGCTCAAACTTCTCACAGAAACCTTGGTTTTATTGTCGTCTCATCAAAATACCAAAAGTTTTCTGCTCCACGAATCCTTAACTTTTGCAACATCCTTGACTCGGATCCTGATGTGATTTTCTTGATCCTCACAAACATCTGGAACATAGACCTTTATTTAGTCAATATGTTGAAAACATTCACTTTTCTCTTGGAAAATGAAGGAACAAAAACACCGGATGATGATGTTGATTATTCTTTACTAACATTCAGTTATTTTTAATCTCCACCAGATCATGTCTTATCTCAGGGTCAATGTGACCCAAAGGCCAGAAAACAAAAACCAAAAGAAACAAAAACATTATAAATAAAATATGGATGAAATCATATATGAATTAGTATTTGTTTAGATGTTGAGTATAGAAAGAACTAGTGATGTGTCGATGAAGCTTCATGAAACAGTTTCATTATCTTCAGAGTCCACTAGATGGTAGTGATGTGTTGATGAAGCTTCATGAAACAGTGTCATTATCTTCAGAGTCCACTAGATGGTAGTGATGTGTGGATGAAGCTTCATGAAACAGTGTCATTATCTTCAGAGTCCACTAGATGGTAGTGATGTGTTGATGAAGCTTCATGAAACAGTGTCATTATCTCCAGAGTCCACTAGATGGTAGTGATGTGTTGATGAAGCTTCATGAAACAGTGTCATTATCTTCAGAGTCCACTAGATGGTAGTGATGTGTTGATGAAGCTTCATGAAACAGTGTCATTATCTTCAGAGTCCACTAGATGGTAGTGATGTGTTGATGAAGCTTCATGAAACAGTGTCATTATCTTCAGAGTCCACTAGATGGTAGTGATGTGTTGATGAAGCTTCATGAAACAGTGTCATTATCTTCAGAGTCCACTAGATGGTAGTGATGTGTTGATGAAGCTTCATGAAACAGTGTCATTATGTTCAGAGTCCACTAGATGGTAGTGATGTGTTGATGAAGCTTCATGAAACAGTGTCATTATGTTCAGAGTCCACTAGATGGTAGTGATGTGTTATTGAAGCTTCATGAAACAGTGTCATTATCTTCAGAGTCCACTAGATGGTAGTGATGTGTTGATGAAGCTTCATGAAACAGTGTCATTATCTTCAGAGTCCACTAGATGGTAGTGATGTGTTGATGAAGCTTCATGAAACAGTGTCATTATCTTAAGAGTCCACTAGATGGTAGTGATGTGTTGATAAAGCTTCATGAAACAGTGTCATTATCTTCAGAGTCCACTAGATGGTAGTGATGTGTTGATGAAGCTTCATGAAACAGTGTCATTATCTTCAGAGTCCACTAGATGGTAGTGATGTGTTGATGAAGCTTCATGAAACAGTGTCATTATGTTCAGAGTCCACTAGATGGTAGTGATGTGTTGATGAAGCTTCATGAAACAGTGTCATTATGTTCAGAGTCCACTAGATGGTAGTGATGTGTTATTGAAGCTTCATGAAACAGTGTCATTATCTTCAGAGTCCACTAGATGGTAGTGATGTGTTGATGAAGCTTCATGAAACAGTGTCATTATCTTCAGAGTCCACTAGATGGTAGTGATGTGTTGATGAAGCTTCATGAAACAGTGTCATTATCTTAAGAGTCCACTAGATGGTAGTGATGTGTTGATAAAGCTTCATGAAACAGTGTCATTATCTTCAGAGTCCACTAGATGGTAGTGATGTGTTGATGAAGCTTCATGAAACAGTGTCATTATCTTCAGAGTCCACTAAATGGTAGTGATGTGTTGATAAAGCTTCATGAAACAGTGTCATTATGTTCAGAGTCCACTAGATGGTAGTGATGTGTTGATGAAGCTTCATGAAACAGTGTCATTATCTTCAGAGTCCACTAGATGGCGTCTCTGCACTATTTTGTTTTGAACAAGTGTTCTAATGAAACATCATATTTAAAGTGACGCCACCTACTGACCTCTGAAGATCATGACACTGTTTCATGAAGCTTCACCGACACATCACTAGATAACAGCTCACATAATAAAAAATAAACAAATACATGGAGCTATTCGTTAAAGATAAGAAAGGTTGGTTCCTTGTTTTATTTCTCATGTTTTATAAGCGCTTTCATAACTAGCTAACCATGCTAACATGTCAATCAAAATCAGCAAGAGTTAGTTACTTCATGTTCGGAGACGTCGATTCATGGAACGTTCCAGACTGAACGTGCTGAGCAGGTGAAGACCATCTGTTGAACTTCACGACACAAAACTGCATCGTTCACCGCCGAGCATCTTCAACGTGTGTCGAGTCCAACCACGAGTCCAACCACGAGTCGAACCACGAGTCGAACGACGAGTCCAACCACGAGTCCAACCACGAGTCCAACCACGAGTCCAACCACGAGTCCAACCACGAATCCATCCACGAGTCGAATCGCGAGTCGAACCACGAGTCCAACCACGAGTCGTACCACGAGTCCAACCACGAGTCGAATCACGAGTCCAACCACGAGTCCAACCACGATTCGCACCACGAGTCCAACCACGAGTCGAATCACGAGTCCAACCACGAGTCCAACCACGAGTCCAACCACGAGTCCAGCCACGAGTCGAATCACGAGTCCAACCACGAGTCCGGTTCACGAGTCCAACCACGAGTCCAACCACGATTCCGACCACGAGTCCCACCACGAGTCCAACCACGAGTCCGGTTCACGAGTCCAACCACGAGTCCAACCACGAGTCCCACCACGAGTCGAATCACAAGTCCAACCACGAGTCCAACCACGAGTCCAACCACGAGTCCAACCACGAGTCGCACCACGAGTCCAACCACGAGTCGAATCACGAGTCCAACCACGAGTCCAACCACGAGTCGCACCACGAGTCCAACCACGAGTCGAATCACGAGTCCAACCACGAGTCCAACCACGAGTCCAACCACGAGTCCAACCACGAGTCCAACCACGAGTCGAATCACGAGTCCAACCACGAGTCCAACCACGAGTCCAACCACGAGTCCAACCACGAGTCCAACCACGAGTCCAACCACGAGTCCAACCACGAGTCCAAACACGAGTCCAACCACGAGTCCGGTTCACGACACGTCGCGGCTTCCCCTGAAATTACAAATACTGTTGCCATGGAAACACAAGGGCTCTGACATCTTTTGGATTTTGCGGATTTTTCTGCAAAACTTAGTGACCGACGAAAGGTTTTCTCCTGACAGATACACGTGTTTATTTTAAATCCTGTCACGCATTAACAAAGCTTTAGAAACAATAATAGCACCATATTAATTCAAGTCGTCCACAGCTGTGATCGGTCGACTGGGCGGCAAAGCATTGCAGGAGCTGCTCGTGTCACCGTGACCGAGAGGGTTGTTGAGAGACATGACGCCTCGTATGCAATGTTGAGTTTATCAGTTTAAATACATGTTGATGTTTTAAAGAGCGAACAAATACAAGGTCAGTAAACGAGTCACTCTTGCATCAACTCTCGAGACCAAACTTCTTCTACATCATCTGGTCGATAAGTTGTTGTTTCTTGACAATGACTCGACGGTTTCCGTTCTGAACCCGAGACGATAAAGTGACGCATCAACAGAGAAAACACCTCCAAGGATCCGAGTCGTCGTCTGATGAGTTGATTTGATCTGAGACCCCGGAAGGTTCTATATGGAGCCTCAGCAATGTTCCTCGCAGCAGGACCTCGCAACATATTGTCTTTAACGCTTCCCATGAGCCTCGGCGCTCATCACCGGACTTTTAAATATAGTCCGAGATGATGCGAGTACGATTCCTTCCGCCCATTAGGCTGCCTGGCAGGTGACTAACTGACTCTTGATTTGTTTTCCTGGTGAAGTTTCCTGAAAGGTTCCGCTGAGAGTTGATGTGAAGATGATTGGCTGGAGGTCCGGTGTCAGCGGGGGGGGGGGGGGGGGGGGGGGGGGGGGGTGCTGGTTCTGAGCGCCGCGGGGGTCCGGGAGCTAAAGACGGATCTGGGAAATGTGTTCTGGACGAGTTCACTGAGGTCCGGAGATGATTTGAGGGAAGAGTTGGAGGAGAAACAACAAATAGATTGAAAGACTTGGATTCTTTCACCTCGAAACTTTGACCTGATGTTTGTTTCTACAGTCGTCTGGGTTTGAAGCTGGAGTTACGAACAAACTGCTGGAATAAACTAGATCTACTGAGAAGGGATTTATTTCAAATACATGTAGAGGATGATGAATCCTTCTTTATACACCTTTACCTCCCGTCACCTCTGACACGATCTCACACACTTTATACTCTTGAAAACATTCTCACACACTTTATGCTCTTGAAAACATTCTCACACACTTTATACTCTTGAAAACATTCTCACACACTTTATGCTCTTGAAAACATTCTCACACACTTTATACTCTTGAAAACATTCTCACACACTTTATACTCTTGAAAACATTCTCATACACTTTATGCTCTTAAATACATTCTCACACACTTTATGCTCTTGAAAACATTCTCACACACTTTATACTCTTGAAAACATTCTCACACACTTTATACTCTTGAAAACATTCTCATACACTTTATGCTCTTAAATACATTCTCACACACTTTATGCTCTTGAAAACATTCTCACACACTTTATACTCTTCAAAACATTCTCACACACCTTATGCTCTTAAATACATTCTCACACACTTTATGCTCTTGAAAACATTCTCACACACTTTATACTCTTGAAAACATTCTCACACACTTTTATGCTCTTAAATACATTCTCACACACTTTATACTCTTAAATACATTCCCACACACTTTATACTCTTAAATACATTCTCACACACTTTATACTCTTGAAAACATTCTCATACACTTTATGCTCTTAAATACATTCTCACACACTTTATACTCTTGAAAACCTTCTCACACACTTTATACTCTTTAAAACATTCTCACACACTTTATACTCTTGAAAACATTCTCACACACTTTATACTCTTGAAAACTTTCTCACACACTTTATACTCTTGAAAACATTCTCACACACTTTATGCTCTTAAATACATTCTCACACATCTTATGCTCTTAAATACATTCTCACACACTTTATGCTCTTGAAAACATTCTCACACACTTTATACTCTTGAAAACGTTCTCACACACTTTATACTCTTGAAAACATTCTCATACACTTTATGCTCTTAAATACATTCTCACACACTTTATGCTCTTAAATACATTCTCACACACTTTATACTCTTGAAAACATTCTCACACACTTTATACGCTTAAAAATATTCTGACACACTTTATACTCTATAAAACATTATCATACACTTTATACTCTTGAAAACCTTCTCACACACTTTATACTCTTTAAAAAATTCTCACACACTTTATTCTCTTAAAAACATTCTTACACACTTTATACTCTTGAGAACATTCTCACACACTTTATACTCTTAAAAATATTCTGACACACTTTATACTCTATAAAACATTATCATACACTTTATACTCTTGAAAACCTTCTCACACACTTTATACTCTTTAAAAATTTCTCACACACTTAATACTCTTGAAAACATTCTCACACACTTTTTACTCTATAAAACATTATCATACACTTTATACTCTATAAAACATTATCATACACTTTATACTCTTGAAAACCTTCTCACACACTTTATACTCTTTAAAAATTTCTCACCCACTTTATACTCTTAAATACATTCTCACACACTTTATGCTCTTAAATACATTCTCACACACTTTATACTCTTGAAAACATTCTCACACACTTTATACTCTTAAATACATTCTCACACACTTTATGCTCTTAAATACATTCTCACACACTTTATACTCTTGAAAACATTCTCACACACTTTATGCTCTTAAATACATTCTCACACACTTCATGCTCTTGAAAAGACTCTTAAATGTTGGTATAATAGTGACACCAGACCAAACCAACAGAGCTCGGAGCTACTGGATCAAACTTTCAGCCAATCATAGACATCATTACATCATTTTTAAAAAAGAAACATTTGAAATGTTGAAAGATTGAACCTCGTGACTGAAGAACCGACACAGAGGTCGCGGGGTCACCTCCTGGAGGAGGAACCTTCAGTAAACACGGGGCAGCGAAGGATTAAAGAGCAGCCGAGCCTCGATTGCTCTTCACAGACGTCTTTAAATCGTTAGCGTTCGTCGCTGATTAATGGCTTCAATTTAAGGGAAATCATGAATTGAATTAATTCCAGTGATTAGAGCCTCGGACCAGAGACTCTCTGTCTTCATCTCCACGAGCTCGTGCTGAAGAACCAGGAACAACATTTGACCTTTGATTAGTCCTGAGGCTTCCATTGATTATTGATTATTAATGTTTGAATATAAATATATTTAATTTACTTTATTTTTATTATCAGTGTGTGTGTGTTGTTGTGATGTGTGACTCTATTGTATCATTAGTGTGAGTGTCTTTTTGTGACGTGTGACTCTATTGTATCATCAGTGTGTGTGTCTTTTTGTGACGTGTGACTCTATTGTATCATCAGTGTGTGTGTGTTGTTGTGATGTGTGACTCTATTGTATCATTAGTGTGAGTGTCTTTTTGTGACGTGTGACTCTATTGTATCATCAGTGTGTGTGTGTTGTTGTGATGTGTGACTCTATTGTATCATTAGTGTGAGTGTCTTTTTGTGACGTGTGACTCTATTGTATCATCAGTGTGTTTTGTGTTGTTGTGATGTGTGACTCTATTGTATCATTAGTGTGAGTGTCTTTTTGTGACGTGTGACTCTATTGTATCATCAGTGTGTGTTTGTGATTTTGTGACTCTATTGTATCATCAGTGTGTGTTGTTCTGATATGTGACTCTATTGTATCATCAGTGTGTGTGTGTTGTTGTGATATGTGACTATATTGTTTCATCAGTGTGTGTGTGTGTTGTGATGTGTGACTCTATTGTTTCATCAGTGTGTGTTTGTGATGTGGGACTCTATTGTATCATCAGTGTGTGTTGTTGTGATGTGTGACTCTATTGTATCATCAGTGTGTGTTGTTGTGATGTGTGACTCTATTGTATCATCAGTGTGTGTGTGTTGTTGTGATGTGTGACACTATTGTATCATCAGTGTGTGTGTGTTGTTGTGATGTGTGACTCTATTATATCAGCAGTGTGTGTTGTTGTGATGTGTGACTCTATTGTATCATCAGTGTGTGTGTGTTGTTGTGATGTGTGACTCTATTGTATCATCAGTGTGTGTTGTTGTGATGTGTGACTCTATTGTATCACCAGTGTGTGTGTGTTGTTTTGATGTGTGACTCTATTGTATCACCAGTGTGTGTGTGTTGTTGTGATGTGTGACTCTATTGTATCATCAGTGTGTGTGTTGTTGTGATGTGTGACTCTATTGTATCATCAGTGTGTGTTGTTGTGATGTGTGACTCTATTGTATCATCCGTGTGTGTTGTTGTGATGTGTGATTCTATTGTATCATTAGTGTGTGTGTGTTGTTGTGATGTGTGACTCTATTATATCATCAGTGTGTGTTATTGTGATGTGTGACTCTATTGTATCATTAGTGTGTGTGTGTTGTTGTGATGTGTGACTCTATTGTATCACCAGTGTGTGTGTGTTGTTTTGATGTGTGACTCTATTGTATCACCAGTGTGTGTGTGTTGTTGTGATGTGTGACTCTATTATATCATCAGTGTGTGTGTTGTTGTGATGTGTGACTCTATTGTATCATCAGTGTGTGTGTTGTTGTGATGTGTGACTCTATTGTATCATCAGTGTGTGTGTTGTTGTGATGTGTGACTCTATTGTATCATCAGTGTGTGTGTTGTTGTGATGTGTGACTCTATTGTATCATCAGTGTGTGTTGTTGTGATGTGTAACTCTATTGTACCATCAGTGTGTGTGTGTTTTGTTATTATGTGTGACTCTATTGTATCATCAGTGTGTGTGTGTTGTTGTGATGTGTGAGTATATTATATCATCAGTGTGTGTGTGTTGTTGTGATGTGTGACTCTATTTTATCATCAGTGTGTGTTTGTACAAAACTCTATTTTCATTAAAATACTGACATTAGAAAATGATCTTAAGCTCCTCCCACTGAAAACAAAACTGTTGTTCTGGAGATGAAATCTTGTTGTGGTTTGTCACTGTGCATCATCAATGGTCTCCACCTCCAAGGGACTTGTTGTATAAACAAAGCGTGATCACAGCTGGAAGAGGAGTGAAACCATTATTACGTCATAATGGACTCTCACTACATGACACCAGAGTTGTTACTAGTTGATGTTTAATGACACCAGAGTTGATACTAGTTGATGTTTAATGACACCAGAGTCGATACTAGTTGATGTTTAATGACACCAGAGTTGATACAAGTTGATGTTTAATGACACCAGAGTCGATACTAGTTGATGTTTAATGACACCAGAGTTGATACTAGTTGATGTTTAATGACACCAGAGTTGATACTAGTTGATGTTTAATGACACCAGAGTTGATACAAGTTGATGTTTAATGACACCAGAGTCGATACTAGTTGATGTTTAATGACACCAGAGTTGATACTAGTTGATGTTTAATGACACCAGAGTTGATACTAGTTGATGTTTAATGACACCAGAGTTGATACTAGTTGATGTTTAATGACACCAGAGTTGACACTAGTTGATGTTTAATGACACCAGAGTTGATACTAGTTGATGTTTAATGACACCAGAGTTGATACTAGTTGATGTTTAATGACACCAGAGTTGATACTAGTTGATGTTTAATGACACCAGAGTCGATACTAGTTGATGTTTAATGACACCAGAGTTGATACTAGTTGATGTTTAATGACACCAGAGTTGATACTAGTTGATGTTTAATGACACCAGAGTTGATACTAGTTGATGTTTAATGACACCAGAGTCGATACTAGTTGATGTTTAATGACACCAGAGTTGATACTAGTTGATGTTTAATGACACCAGAGTTGATACTTGTTGATGTTTAATGACACCAGAGTTGATACTAGTTGATGTTTAATGACACCAGAGTCGATACTAGTTGATGTTTAATGACACCAGAGTTGATACTAGTTGATGTTTAATGACACCAGAGTTGATACTAGTTGATGTTTAATGACACCAGAGTTGATACTAGTTGATGTTTAATGACACCAGAGTTGATACTAGTTGATGTTTAATGACACCAGAGTTGATACTAGTTGATGTTTAATGACACCAGAGTTGATACTAGTTGATGTTTAATGACACCAGAGTTGATACTAGTTGATGTTTAATGACACCAGAGTAGATACTAGTTGATGTTTAATGACACCAGAGTTGATACTAGTTGATGTTTAATGACACCAGAGTTGATACTAGTTGATGTTTAATGACACCAGAGTTGATACTAGTTGATGTTTAATGTCACCAGAGTTGATAGTAGTTGATGTTTAATGACACCAGAGTTGATACTAGTTGATGTTTAATGACACCAGAGTTGATACTAGTTGATGTTTGTAAGTTGTAAAGTGTGTAAAATATAATAAAAAAGTATGAATAAAAAAAAATGGCCGACACGTGTGAGCGAAACATTTCTCTCGAGACTAAAAGATGGTTTAATGAGCTCCGAGAAGAGAAGGAACAACAAGTGTGGAATAAAGAAAGTCTTTATATTCCATTAATGAATATTCTTCCATCATCTTATCTGAACCGTGGGCCCGAGAACGACAACGAATACAATCAACTCATCAAACCTGAAGCCGGAAAATCCTTCTTTTAAGGCGAAAAAAAGCTTCTAATTTTGTTTCACTGCTTAATTGTTTCCAGCGACTGTTTTGTTTCCTGCTGCGAACACTTCGTAAGAAGCGTTCATGAAGAACATCTTCTCCTGGAATCAATGTTTGCAGCACTTGAACTGCAGGAAGGACGAGCATCAAGTGAGCATCAAGGGGAGAAGAAACACTGGATCAACTTCACACTAACATTAGACCTACAGCTGAACCCCTTGCTCACTGGTCGGACCATACATCCCTGCATACACCCCCCTACCAGCTCCGATCAAGACCCGGATCATCACCTGAGGAGGTCTCCCACCAGCTTCAGGACTTCTTATGACCACCAGGACCTGGAGATGCACACGTCTGTGGTTCTGGATTCAGGATTTATCATGGACAATGTCACCAGGGACAGATGAGTAAAGATCTATGGATGACAAAGGAACCTGTGGACAGTCAGGACCACTGCTCTCAGGTCATGTTGGCCAGAGCCTACCTGAGAAGAAGCATCGGCGAGAACAAGGTTGCAAACAGAAGGAGGATAGAGGACCACATCAGGAGTAACTACAGAAGGCTCTAAATAAATCTCTATTTGTTTCCGAAGGCCCAGAAACTAGGGACGTGCCGGTGAAGCTTCATGAAACAGTGTCATGTTGTTCAGAGGTCAGTAGGTGGCGCCATCACTTCAAAAATGATGTTTCATTAGAAAACTTGTTCAAAACAAAATAGTGCAGAGACGCCATCTAGTGGACTCTGAAGATAATGACACTGTTTCATGAAGCTTCATCAACACATCACTACCATCTAGTGGACTCTGAAGATAATGACACTGTTTCATGAAGCTTCATCAACACATCACTACCATCTAGTGGACTCTGAAGATAATGACACTGTTTCATGAAGCTTCATCAACACATCACTACCATCTAGTGGACTCTGAAGATAATGACACTGTTTCATGAAGCTTCATCAACACATCACTACCATCTAGTGGACTCTGAAGATAATGACAGTTTCATGAAGCTTCACCAACACATCACTACCATCTAGTGGACTCTGAAGATAATGACAGTTTCATGAAGCTTCACCAACACATCACTACCAATGAGTGGACTCTGAAGATAATGACACTGTTTCATGAAGCTTCATCGACACATCACTACCATCTAGTGGACTCTGTAGATAATGACACTGTTTCATGAAGCTTCATCAACACATCACTACCATCTAGTGGACTCTGAAGATAATGACACTGTTTCATGAAGCTTCATCAACACATCACTACCATCTAGTGGACTCTGAAGATAATGACACTGTTTCATGAAGCTTCATCAACACATCACTACCATCTAGTGGACTCTGAAGATCATGACACTGTTTCATGAAGCTTCATCAACACATCACTACCATCTAGTGGACTCTGAAGATAATGACACTGTTTCATGAAGCTTCATCAACACATCACTACCATCTAGTGGACTCTGAAGATCATGACACTGTTTCATGAAGCTTCATCAACACATCACTACCATCTAGTGGACTCTGAAGATAATGACACTGTTTCATGAAGCTTCATCAACACATCACTACCATCTAGTGGACTCTGAAGATAATGACACTGTTTCATGAAGCTTCATCAACACATCACTACCATCTAGTGGACTCTGTAGATAATGACACTGTTTCATGAAGCTTCATCAACACATCACTACCATCTAGTGGACTCTGAAGATAATGACACTGTTTCATGAAGCTTCATCAACACATCACTGCCATCTAGTGGACTCTGAAGATAATGACACTGTTTCATGAAGCTTCATCGACACATCACTACCATCTAGTGGACTCTGTAGATAATGACACTGTTTCATGAAGCTTCATCAACACATCACTACCATCTAGTGGACTCTGAAGATAATGACACTGTTTCATGAAGCTTCATCAACACATCACTACCATCTAGTGGACTCTGAAGATAATGACACTGTTTCATGAAGCTTCATCAACACATCACTACCATCTAGTGGACTCTGAAGATCATGACACTGTTTCATGAAGCTTCATCAACACATCACTACCATCTAGTGGACTCTGAAGATAATGACACTGTTTCATGAAGCTTCATCAACACATCACTACCATCTAGTGGACTCTGAAGATCATGACACTGTTTCATGAAGCTTCATCAACACATCACTACCATCTAGTGGACTCTGAAGATAATGACACTGTTTCATGAAGCTTCATCAACACATCACTACCATCTAGTGGACTCTGAAGATAATGACACTGTTTCATGAAGCTTCATCAACACATCACTACCATCTAGTGGACTCTGAAGATAATGACACTGTTTCATGAAGCTTCATCAACACATCACTACCAACACCCAGAGACAACACAAGGGTTCACAACATTTGAATATAAAATACATCATTGAGCCGACACGTCAGCTCTCACATTAACCACTGACCACTGCAGGATGAAATCACTGCTGCTCCACACATCATTAGCCGGTCGTAATGTTGTGGCTCAGCCAGTTTTCCTGGAAAGCTCTTCAGGGATGCTGGCACACAAGCGTCGAGGATCCTCGTCTCGCATATATTTTCATTAGCAGCCGACGACAGGGTTGATGAGGAGCGACACGTCGCGCTCGTCCTCGGAGGATTAATAACAACAAAAGGCAGGAATCTGATGCAGCATCACAAACACTGACGGGAGTCGAGGGCCAAATTGAGCAGCAGACGACGGCTCGCTGGAGCAGAAAGGATTTATTCAAATTTCAGAGTTTTTTTCCTCCGACATCCTCCTCTGGCGGCTTCTTCCTCTCATCCTGTCCATGTGTTCGCAGGAAAACAACCTGTGGAGACGACAGGTGTGGAAATGAATCTTTGATTTGCTCTGAAAACCTCGTGAAGGTTCTACTTGTTTCACCGTGACCCCTTGACCCTTGAAGCCCTTTGTTACGAGGGTCACTCACCCGACTTTGCACCTTTCTTAAAAAAGGGCAAGAATTAACTCATATTTTCAGAAATGTTGTAGTATTTTTAGATAAAATACTTCGTCTGCAGATGAGTATTATTAACATTTTGGGTTTTCATTTATCCAAATTTTCGACTTCATAAAATGTAATTTTGTAAGAATAATAATAAGAAGAATATGGTCGAGACGTCCTTGACATGAACTTTCATTTACTGCATTTTTCACCTTTTTAAGAGACTTTAATTTTGTTTTGTTTTTTACATTTGATACGATAAGAATCTGTGCTTTCATTGGATCCTGGTTTGTGGGGATTTTGTTCTGAACCACAAAAGTATCGACGACTTAATTTTGTCAAATGTTTGTTTGTTTAAATGAACAACATTTTTACAACGTTAATTTAAACATTACAGAGGACAACTTCTGAACAGCTCCCTCGATGCTTTGCCGCCCAGCCGACTGATAAAAGGAAGACTTTAGTCAAAGCAACATAGATATAGAATTTAAATACAGTCTTGTATTTTAAAATTTGTTTTAATTTAGTTTGTCGTTATCATCGATCACAAATCTTATCAGAGTCAGAAAACCTTTAGTGCTGCAAAGTTTTGTTATAAATTATATTATGGCTGTTACAAAGACATTGTTTCTTTCATTTAATTTTAAGTGATTTTTTAGGTCAGAAAAACAAACAACTGGATGTTTTCCAGTAAGTGTTGGCATCTCGTCTCAGGTCAGGATTAATTCAACTGATTTATATTAACATTGTTTTATTCAAATCTCATACATTTTACATAAGAATCACCAACTTAGAAAATCATATATTTTAAAACGAAAGAATTTATGATTTTGTGCAAAGAAAGAATCTGTTTAAAAGACGCGTTGATTTCACCGCCGTCGTGCGACGAGGTTTCACAGCGAAGCTAAAACAAAGAGTTTCTTCCGCACGAAGGGAAGATGGTTAGAGTTTCAGATACGGTGCCGGGAGTCGAACCCGCGGGGGGGAAACAAAACAATGCTTACCAAAGACAGTAAATCCTCCGGCGGCGTCGGCCGCGGCTGATTATGTTTTTCTTCTCTCGCTGTTCTGACCGACTGACAGAAGCGAAGGATTAGAGTCTCTGTTGCTCCAGGAATTTAAAAACACAACCTCGCGTCGCTGCCGTTCATTTGATCTCGGCTGCCGAGGAATCTGTGTCGAGGAAACGGTATCTTCAGGAACGATAACTGAACCTCGTGAGGTCGGTGTAGGGAAGGAGCGACAAACTCACACGAAGGTTTCACTGATGTTCCGCCACATGGTGTTGATGCTACTGCGAACAGGAAGTCCTCGCGGAGGATGTTACGGCGCCTCCTGGCCTCTTCGAAGAAGGTGTACAAGCACAACTTTACTACACACAACACCAAACGACAACATCATGATACACACTCGTCGTAGTTCGAATGCATAATTCCAAGCAGAGCACGAAGTTAGCATAGATGCTAATGTTGGATTAAAATGATTATACACGATACGTATACGCCAAAAATCAAAATATAAAGTATAAATTACTCGCTTCATCTAAGAGCTTAAACGTTAAATCAACATTCCTCTCAGACTGATCCACTGGTTCAAGACAAGCTTGGATCAGATTTAGAAACGACACCAGTTATTTAAAACATCTGCAAATCACACCTTGAATCGTAGATCAAAGAACGAAGACACACCCGGGAAAGGGGGGATAAAAGACGGAAACCCCCGCCTGAGAACATTTGAATGATTAGATTACAAGAAAACAAATTAGGATGTCTCTCTGTGGGGGATCGGGACACAGGGAACTTGAAAGAACCATTTGGCCGGAAAGAACGACCCCCTGGGCGGGAAATTTTCCTTAAATATAGCGATGTTTCTACAGATCGGGACCTTTTCTCCGGAACTATTGACCTGTACAGTCGCCGGGAGAAAGTGTGTCCGATGGATCGTAAAGCTTGTATTTTGTTTGACTTGAAGCGGCGAATAAACGACCCGTGACACACTCTTGATTGTCCATCTTGCTCCACAAAGCGAAGCATAAGAACCGGAACGGGAAGTGGCGGCGTGTTGGAGCGACGGAACGGACTCCGTGTTTTGACCGTTTTACTAACTAGCTAGCCTATAGTTTCTGTCTACAAAAACATGACTTTGACTTTAACTGAGTTTGCTTTTTTTCTTGAACAAAAACCACATCGAACAATACTTTCAAGCTGAGATACACAAACGTGTGCCATCGTCAGGTCTGTGGTCTTCACCTTCACGACCTCGTGCTACCGTTTGTTTACGTGTCGCTACAGCAAACCTTTGTTTTCATCGTGTCAATCATCTTGATGATCAACATTCAGCACGTGATTCTTCTCATGTTGTGAGACGACCCATCAGAGACCAGGAGTCACATGTTTAGTTTCGAATCATCTCGCTCGGAACCAGAGAAGGACCTACAAACACGACCTTCCATGACGAACTGGACTCAAGGATGACACGAGTGTGAACCAGACAAAGCTGCTCGTGGAGAAAATGTTTTGTTCGTTGAAGTGAAATCAGTCTTTTCGTGTTTGATACTTTCAGCAGGAAGTGTCTTTGTCGTGAACATAAACATTTTTCAACACAACTTAACATCTCAACACGAGCGACACTGTTTTTTTCTCCTCAAATTCCAGATGAATTGTCACAGATTAAGATCTTTGCTCGACAAAAAACATCCTCTGGTTCACGTTAGGATCGACTTCCTGCTGCTGATGCGACGACATCGATGTTCATTCATTCTAAAGTTTGCGATGAGCTGCTTGGCAGTGGACTGCGTCGCTTGAATGCTTTGTTGATTTGATTTTAAGTGAAATTTTGCAACAATGCTGAGCTGCAGCGACAGCAACTGATGGTCTGTAGACTTGAGCGAAGGAAAGTGAGACAAAGAAAAGAAGGATGATGTTAAAGGACAGAACAAGATCTGATTCATGATTGTAACATATGAGACTATTTCTCATGAAATATCTTACTTCACTATAAACATGTTTTCTAAGATATTTAGTTTCCAAATTCGTTTTTTCAATCTTTGTCATTTTTTATATAAATGGAAATATTTTATATTACAACTAACACAAACCTACACACCTGACATACCTGTGAAAATCTGGTAATGTCAGATAAGAGTTTAAATATACTTGAGGTATCACTGGGTTTGTGGTGAAGAAAGAGCTGAGCCAGAAGACGAAGATATACATTCACGGTTAAATCTACACCGAAAACTTAACAAGATCATCGTCTGGAAACTCTATTAAAGTAACTCAAAACTTGAGAATGTATTTGTTCGTACAAACTCGTTCACGTGTGTTTTATTGATTTTCTTCTAAACAAAAACTTTCCTCGAGGCTGTTTTAATGGAAACATTAGACTCACACGTCCTTTATTGTCGTTCAAGTATCACAGGTGTGAACAGAACCAAGTCAATTTGCATTTGTCTCAGACAATAGTTGTAAAGCGCAGACATTTTAAAAGTACACGTGCATATATACATAAGTAAGTAAGTAATGTTTATTTGTATAGAGCTTTTCCAGACCAGGGTCACAAAGCGCTTAAACAATCGAAACAATATTCAATAAAGTATATACTTTAAAGGTCAAGATAATACTGAGAACAACACAGGAGTTCCAGAAAATCAAGGAAAAGCCTGAACAAATAAAACGTAACATTATTTTTAAGGTGACGACAAACCATAAAGTTCTGTTTAACATTCAACCAGACATTCACCAGAATAAAAAGAGAATTAAATTGAGTAAAAATGAAGTTTAAATGGAAAGTGATTTAAAAAAACCGTATACGAACGATGTACAGCAATATAACACGAGAGCGAAACATCATCTACAGCATCTTGGAGGTAGATATATTTGAGGAGTGATTTCCTGAGGAGGGAACAAGGTTTTTCAGAACTCGTGGCTCTGCATCGAAAGCCGCGGTTCAAACCAGACGACTTTGTTCAAGTCATAAAACCATAGACCAGAGATGACATCATCATCATCCTGAAGATCAAACTCTCTGCTCCTGACGGAGACACCGAGCTCCTCCTGGTGGTCTTGAAAACCAAAGTGTGTCGCTTCTCCTTCGCAGGAACGATGGTGGTGCAGGTGGCCGCCACGGACGCCGACGACCCCACGTACGGCAACAGTGCCCGAGTGGTCTACAGCATCATCCACGGACAGCCGTACTTCTCCGTGGAGCCCAAGACAGGTCGGTAACATTTCATCTGCAATATCCGCGGTGGGTCTGAGGGTCCCGGGGTCCGTAGAGCTCTGTTCTTCTGCGGTCCTTTCAAACCACCTGATGTCCGTCGCCGTCCGTGGGGTCACCTTCGGGGTCACCGCCGAGTCGTGTTTCGCCGAATTAATCTCGGGAATGTGTGGCGGAGGCAGTTTCCCGCCTGACGCTGTCGTCGACGGAAGGATTTATTGCTCTGCTGCTCCACGGACGTCCCTGAATGAGTCTATTTTGTGAGGAACAAGAAAAGTTTGACGACGATATTTTCAGCAGAAAAACACTTCAGTTACCTTTAGTTTGATTCAATCATGGAGTCCAGGAGGGATCCGGTCACTTATTTATCTTTCTATAGGGGAACCGTGTCGGTTCCGCTCGAGCGACAGATGTTGTTCATGGTAGAGACGAAGGTCTTTGAAGCAGAACTTTTTCTTTTGAATGTTTTCACGGTGGAGACGAAGACGGCGGGAAATAAGGATCAGCAGGAAGTGAACCGTGTTGGCGTCGCAACATGTTTAAGCCGTTGTCGTGTGAGAGTCGCTTTTCTTTGGAGCTCATCACCAGTTTGACGATATGTAGAGCGTCAATGATTTACACCGGTTGATGCTGTCGTGTCCACGAGCAAGAGGCTGACATGCTGCGTCGCAGCCTACTGCCGTCAGTGTTGATTGAAAAGAAAAAGTCCCTTTTTTGTAAATTTAGTAAAAAAAAGTGTTAAACATATTATTAATACTTAAAGTAAGTGAGTTATAGTTATTTGTAAAGATCTTTCTAGACCAGGGTCACAAAGCAATTACACAATCAAAACAATACTCAATAAAATATCAACTTTAAAAGATCAAGACACATAAGACAAATACAGGAGTCTCAGAGAATCAAGGAAAAGGATCATAGAAATGTGAGTTCTTCTACTAGAGCGGCTCAGAGTTTTGTATGAACTGCAGGCGAGACACATCCTTCTGGTTTAGACACTAAATAAACTCTTACAATAGTGTCAACGACACAAACACATGGATTATAAGATCCAGATCATGTTGTGACAACGTCCGGAAAACTTATGTCTGTTTCGTTACAATATTCAGTTTCATTTCATTCACCTCTTCGCTAATTTGGGGGGATTGTATGCAACATAACAGGATCTCGAGGTGCAACATGAATATAAGAAGGAATCCTATTGGCTAACAGACTCAAGAGCATGACCTGTATCTTGGATACTGATTGGCTCACATTGTATATCAGACAAGTACAAATTAGCTCTCGCTTTGCCTGTGTTCGTTTGTGAGGCCAGAGGTGTTTGGACCAGTACCTCATGGTACTACACAGTACTACACAGTACCTCACAGTACTACACAGTACAACACAGAACTACACAGAACTACACAGTACTACACAGTACTACACAGTACAACACAGTACAGCACAGTACAACACAGTACTATGCAGTACTATACAGTAATACACAGTACTACACAGTACTACACAGTACTATAGAGTACTATACAGTACTACACAGTACTATACAGTACAACACAGTACAACACAGTACAACACAGTACAACACAGTACCACACAGTACTACACGGTACTACACAGTACTATACAGTACAACACAGTACTACACAGTACAACACAGAACTACACAGAACTACACAGTACTACACAGTACTACACAGTACAACACAGTACAGCACAGTACAACACAGTACTATGCAGTACTATACAGTAATACACAGTACTACACAGTACTACACAGTACTATAGAGTACTATACAGTACTACACAGTACTATACAGTACAACACAGTACAACACAGTACAACACAGTACCACACAGTACTACACAGTACTACACAGTACTACACAGTACCTCCTATAGCAGGACGGGTTTGCATCTCCAATATAAGACGATTTGATACGTATCCAGGTCTAAGTCTAAGAATTGAAGTTTCATCACAGTCAAGATCAGTAAAACAGTTTTATTCACTGTTTTTTTTTAAGATATTTGTTTATTGATTTTGTACATAAAACAACCAGTTCAGCTCAACAGTGTAAATGGTTTGATACACAGAGAAAATAAAAAATATGAAAGAAGAAAATGTCCATCAGAAGAAGAGAAGTAGCATTTTTGCAGCTATAAATATATGCATATATATATATATATACCCACACACTCAAACATATACAGTATATTCATAAAATAAATATGAAAAGATGTAAAGATACATACTTGTATAATTAACAGAAAAGATAAAAAAGAACTCAAATAAAAAACACAAAATAAAAACAAAATAACAAAAAAAAAGAAAGAAAAAACATAAAAAAAACAAACTACATTCTGTAGATAATGACATTGTCAATGTAAACCAGCATTTAAGATAAAGAAAAATAAAATAAAAGATTTAATGAGGTGAAAGTCAAGTGCATGTTCTTTTTGAACCTAAACATTTAAAATCTTTGTAAATGACAAAAACCGGTGTATTTTCACTGATAGTGGCCGTTCCTGGAACTAAACAGTGGCCATAAAAGATACTGAGACTGTAGAATAAATATTTCTGGTTCAGTTGAAGACTCGTCGCACTCGTCTGTCAAAGAAGGAAAGACTCGTCGACCTCGAACGACGACACGTCAGTGAAATGAAGTTTTGATATAAAAATTCTCGGGGACGAGTCTCCAGATCCGAACATAATGCAACATCAGCTCCAATCAGTTCTGGACCCGTTTCCTTTTGGATCCTTTAAGCCCATGATTGGAGATAAAAAAGATATTTAATCAAGAAGTGCAGGATCCAATCACTCAGGGCTTTATGTTCTTGTAGCATCTGGTCCGTGAGGAACATCTCTGACCAGAAATGAATCATCATCTCGACGTACGTTCAGTTCCACCAGCGTTTCCACTCACGACAGAAACAGCGAGAGTTTCGTGGTCGACGGAGAACGACGTGTTCGGCAGAAGATGGTGAGAAGAAGCTTAAACCAGCAGCAGCAGGAGATGAGAGTCTGTTGACTTGTGAGCTCGTTTCTTCTTCTCTTCATCCGTCGGTGAAGTGACTTCATATCTCCGTGGCTGGATCATTAGCCACTGCCCTGCCGCGCCTCGCCTGCTTCTCTGCGCTTAGAAGCCGCTGAAAAACACACACACAGGCCATCCCATAATGTTGGCCTCACACACACACACACACACACACACACACACACACACACACACACAGGAATGCTGGTCTAATTCATGAAGTGGGTTACAAAGTGACAGCCACTGCATTGCAGGGATTTATGGAGTTTGTTTTTCCCGTAGTGACCAGTGAGTGTCCACAGAACGTTTGTACTTCATCGTCTTAAACATGAAATAAACATTTCAACTCCTACGTACCAGATGTATCTGCGTCGAATATGTGAAGCGTTACAGTGTCACGACTACGAAAGTAAGTCCGCGCCATCAGAATATTCAGTCCGTCTCGGGACACACAACGACACACAACTATTCTCACACACACTCATACTTACAGAAGACGTGTTGTTCAAATGAAGGGATGCATGAAGAACAGGAAGGTTCTGGGTTCGATGTCCTCAGAGAAGTGTCCGAGGTTTTACTAGGATTCACTGACATGTCTTTAGGTAGGTTAGGTAGAACTTTATTGATCCTCAGCAGGTCTCCTTCGGGAAATCGTTTTTTTTCCAATTAGACACAACAATACAGCAATTATTCTTAAAAATAAAAATAAGAACAAGAACAAAGAGAAATAACGAGAAAGAACAAGATGATACAATCTAAGTCTAAAGATAAAGAACATAGATCAAAGAAAAATAACAAAGACTAACATAGAATAGAACATCAAGATACTTTTACTTCACTCCTGCCTAGACTTTAATATTCATTTGTTTGCATCGTTACATCGACGTGTTTTCATACAAGTATTTTCTGTAATGACACGTGGACGGTGTGGAGTCAATAACCGAAGGATCCCGAAGGAACCGACACTTCCTCGACTCCCTCCGTCTCCCGGGTCTCGTGTTCCAGGTCCAGGTTCTGGTCTCTGCGCTAATGAAGCTCCCGCTGATGCCGTTTCATTAGCAGAACTTCCATGTTTGCATGTTCGCAGAAGCACGTTCACATGTTTGTGCGGCGTCCGTGAAGAAGTTTCCTGGCGGGAAAACAGAAAACTAGGTTTTGATCTTTGGATGCGCGACGTTACTAATGATGGTGTTACAAGGTTCTATAAAAAGATCCGATTATTAGACTCGAGATCGTTATCGAGGCTGTATTGGATCATTAGACGTGACCTACATTCACGAGTTTATTTATAAACGTCAATTAAAGTTACTTATCTTCAAGCCTCCCGTGGGGACCGAGAACTTTACTTTCCATACGAGCGTCCCACTCCTGCCTCGTGGTTCTGACCCGAACCAGGTTCTGGACCGTAGTTTCCTGGACGATGCTGAGATTTCTTCATTGAGAACTGATCCAGGATCTGTGGGACTCGAGTGTTTTGACGGAGAACGAATGATTCACTGGTTTCATCTTTATTTTAGCCTCTTCACTAAAACAATCCGAACGGTCTGATGTTATTCGACAGGCTGTCCCGGCCTCCCGCCCCGACTAGCTGGGAGAGGAATGCAGTGATGAAGAAAGTGACGTCTCGTTGAGTTGAAACAAAAGTCTGGACTGAGAACGATCGATACATTTGTTTGATCCTGACATCGTTGAGCGTCACTGAGACCTGATCGTTAAATCAAAACCACAGTGAAGAACAATATAAAACCTTCCTGCTCAACAAAGTTTTCCTCGCGAACACATCGAGTCACTTCCTGATCCTGCAGAAGATTAAAGCACGAGTGACACGCTCTTAAGTGACGTCCAAACTGCCGGGTCGGCCCATAAAGACGCCATTATTTTCTTTTTGATTGTAGGTCCGAGGCTGTGGAGTCGTTCATTAAGCTAAGTGGCTGATTTGAATCCACAGAAGAGCTTTGAGCAGCTTTAATGGATCATGAAGAGAGAACAGTTCAGTTACAATGAACTCACGTCAACCTGAGACGCTTTCACCAGCAGAAGATGATGAAGATGATGAAGAAGAAGATGATGAAGATGAGGAAGATGAGGATGAGAGGGTGAGAGAGTGAGGGGGTGAGAGTGAGATGATGAAGGGGTGAGAGGGTGAGATGATGAAGGGGTGAGAGGATATGAGAGTGAGAGGATGAGAGAGTGAGAGGGTGAGAGGATGAGAGAGTGAGAGGATGAGAGGCTGAGAAGGTGATATGATGAAGGGGTGAGAGGGTGAGAGCATGAGAGGATGAGAGGGTGAGAGGATGAGGGGGTGAGAGTGTGAGAGGTTGAAGGGGTGAATGGATGAGAGGGTGAGAGGGTGAGAGGATGAGAGGATGAGAGGCTGAGAAGGTGATATGATGAAGGGGTGAGAGGGTGAGAGCATGAGAGGATGAGAGGGTGAGAGGATGAGGGGGTGAGAGTGTGAGAGGTTGAAGGGGTGAATGGATGAGAGGGTGAGAGGGTGAGAGGATGAGAGGATGAGAGGCTGAGAAGGTGATATGATGAAGGGGTGAGAGGGTGAGAGGATGAGGGGGTGAGAGGGTGAGAGGGGAAGGGGTGAGAGGGTGAGATGATAAAGGGGTGAGAGGGTGAGGGGGTGAATGGGTGAGAGGATGAGGGGGTGAGAGGGTGAGATGATAAAGGGGTGAGAGGATGAGAGGGTGAGGGGGTGAGAGGATGAGAGGGTGAGGGGGTGAGAGAGTGAGAGGGGAAAGGGGTGAGAGGGTGAGATGATAAAGGGGTGAGAGGGTGAGGGGGTGAATGGGTGAGAGGGTGAGAAGGTGAGAGGATGAGAGGGTGAGGGGGTGAGAGAGTGAGACGGGGAAGCGGTGAGAGGGTTTCTGTCTTTGCTTGTTACTAATTAGTCCCATTTAAGGCTAATCCGAGGGAGACTTTGACGAAGTGTCTGGACCAGTATCCAGTGATCCTGCAGTAATACATGATTAAGCGTCGAGGACTAATAGCCGAGGGGGTTAAGGGGGGGTTGAGGGGAGAACGTGACCCGGGGTCAGGTCTGGTTGTAACAAGTCTCTCTTTAATGGCTTTTAATCCCAAATTGAATCTACAAGGTGCCTTTGGGAGGAGAAGCTTCTAATCCTGATCCACAGACGTTCACTGCTGCGTCATCCATGTTGTTGTCGAGGCACAGACGTGTGGATGGACGATCTCGTTGTGTTGTTGTGTTTGTTGTTGTGTTTGTTGTTGTGTTTGTTGTTGTGTTTGTTGTTGTGTTTCTTTCGGAACATTGAAGGCTTTCAATGTATTAATTATAGATATTTTAATTAATGTAATTCAACAATGTCTGTATTGAAAGGTTGAATTGTTTTGTTAATAGTTTAATTAATAACGTCTAACAACATAAATATTTCAAAGTGAACTAAAGTAGAGTATTAAAGTAGAGTAATACTGTAATACATTCTTGTGTTTACTTTACGTCCAACAAACATGACAAGAATGTTGTCGCTAAGGTAACGAGGAATAGTTGGATTCATTTCAGCATCTACACATCTTTACACTCGGTCACACTTCCTTCACACACACACTGATGGCAGTAGGCCGCGACGCAGCGCTGCAGCTCAAGCATCAGGAGCAACAGGGTAAAGTCTCTTGCTCAGTGACTGGGGAAGCAGCCGGGATTGAACCGACAACCTCTCAGGCAAACACTCTTCCGCCAGGCGTCTAATGGAACTCTGATGGAAAACAGCGCCACCTGGTGGCTCGACTACACAACTCACTGAACATATTGATAACTACACACACTAACGTGTTGATGTTGAAAGTCCTTCTATCTTTTCACCAAACTAAGGACCTTTAGACAGGCAGAAACCTCGAGCAGAACCAGACCCAGACCCTCCCACCAAACAGTCACCTGGGGATTGAGACACCAGGGGGCGCTAACTTCTTTCTTTCCTTCCAACTTATCTCTTTCTGTTTCTTTAGAGAATCTCTTCTCTGCTCTTTGATGGCGAACACATGAGGCGACACATGATGTCATAGAGATGACCTTAAAACTACTTTATAATCAAAATATTTACTTTTCTTTTTTTTTCTCTTTTCAAACAAACTTTCATCAAAAATCAATCTTTAAATGTCTTAATGAACTTTTCTATTTTAATAATTTCCCCACAAATATATGTATTCGACATGTTTTTGTTATAATGATCGAAACATGAATATTGATTATTTGAGTATTATCTTTGTACTTTTTTATTAAAACATTTGTATATGTTTTTATATTTTGTACCATTGCATTTATAAACAACATTTTCAATTTAAAAAAGTAATTTTGTACATATAGCCAGATTCCAATTATTCGAAAAATATACTTTTTGTAAATTTCATGTTTTTTATTTTTTTTAAGTCTTTTAAATTGAATAGAAATGTTACAATAGAGTCTCCAGACTGAACCAACAGAGCTCAGAGCTACTGATCAAACTTTCAGCCAATCATGCGATGACGTGGAATCACATGATCAAGTGGCTCGTAATCATTTTTGTACTGTTTGTTGATTCTATTAAAATAACATTTTTATTAAAAATGCTTGAATTAAGTATTTTTGAATGATTTGAACATTATTTGAATATAAAAAAAACAACATATGTGTAAAAAGAATATAAATTGATTATTATAAGAAAAAAATTCAATTAAAATATTAAAAGAAAACTAATACAAAACCTTTCAATAAAGAAATACATTAAAGTAAATAGTTAAAAAATTAAAGAAATGCTGAAAAACAACATTTGAATGAAGCGAATCAAAGTTTCAACACGTGAAATGTCAAATTCATTCAATATGCTGACGACACTGATATTTACAAGACAAACACAAACAAGTACAAAAACACAGACTCGTGTTCAGAGGAGAAGAATGAATCCGGACAAGCATGTTGACGTGATAACATGTTAGCATGTTGACGTGATAACATGTTAGCATGTTGACGTGATAACATGTTAGCATGTTGACGTGATACATGTTAGCATGTTGACGTGATAACATGTTAGCATGTTGACGTGATAACATGTTAGCATGTTGACGTGATAACATGTTAGCATGTTGACGTGATACATGTTAGCATGTTGACGTGATAACATGTTAGCATGTTGACGTGATAACATGTTAGCATGTTGACGTGATAACATGTTAGCATGTTGACGTGATAACATGTTAGCATGTCGACGTGATAACATGTTAGCATGTTGAAGTGATACATGTTAGCATGTTGACGTGATAACATGTTAGCATGTTGACGTAATAACATGTTAGCATGTTGACGTGATAACATGTTAGCATGTTGACGTGATAACATGTTAGCATGTTGACGTGATAACATGTTAGCATGTAACATGTTAGCATGTTGACGTGATACATGTTAGCATGTTGACGTGATAACATGTTAGCATGTCGACGTGATAACATGTTAACATGTTGACGTGATAACATGTTAGCATGTCGATGTGATAACATGTTGACTTGATAACATGTTGACGTGATAACATGTTAGCATGTTGACGTGATAACATGTTGACGTGATATGAAGTCGAGGGATCCGTGCTCTTCATGTGCTTCGACACAAAGACTCTCTCATGGATCTCTGTGACGCCAGAACCTGAATCCACTTCCTTTGCTGCTGGTGTTTTATGTCCCTCTCTCTTGTAAATGTCTCCCCTGAGGCGTCCCCCGGCGTTTAAGGCTTCAGCGCCATCTTCAGCGCCATCTTCAGCGCCATCATCATCAGCACAGCTGCGTGCTGAGCCAAAGGGTTCCAGCAAACTTAGATTTCCTTCCGAAGACAAATGTCAAGCGTCCGGGCCGCGGCGCCTCCACCTGTCATGCTGCTGGTGCTGCTGGTGCTGCCGGTGCCGCCGGTGCCGCCGGTGCCGCCCAGACAGCCTGATAAATGCCTGGCACCGCGGGCCCGGGAGCCACGGGGCGAGGCCGCGGCACCAGACGACAGAAGGGTTTTAATCACGGCTTCTCACCGGGAGTGACAGCGACGCTGCCGGAGCCACAAAGACAGAGCGAGGGGGCAGCATGTATGGAGGGTCATCAGTGCCCTGACAATGTTGAATGAATTTGTTCTTTCAAAATAAATGCTTTATTTTCACACGTATAGTTTCATATTCTAATTCCAACAAACTACATTTCATAAATATTCTCTAGTTTCTAGTCGTTTAGATTCAATATTCAAATTGTCAAATAAACAAGAAAAAAATCCATAAAAACCTTTTTTCTTTTTCTCCAAGAATTCAATTGTTCTTTGAATAACTGTAAATTGAAAGATAAGTTAAGGTAAGAGTGTTTTTAAGAATTAAATGGAAAAATAAGTAATGTTTTCTAAATAAATTATTATCTTTTTACACATAAAAGTTGATATTCTAAGACCAATAATTAAAAAATATATTATTTAGTCTGGAGACTCTATTATACCAACATTTATATTGAATTTAAAATAATACAAATTAAAAAAATGTTACTTGGAACATTTAATTTTGTTTTATTTTTAAAAATATTTTGTTTAATTGAATGATATAAAATAACCTTTAAATTCATTAAACAACATTACAACAAAATAAATTAACATTCGAAATTATTTCAAATGATCAATTAAAAACCAAATTCAACATTTCAATACAGAAGTGATTTAATGTAATTAAAAACTAAATTAAATAATATTTTAAATGAAAAATAAATAAATAAATGTATTATAAAAAATGATAATTCAATAAAGACAAGTTTCTACGTATGAAATGTTAAATCCTTCAGTGTTATCTGATGATAAACTTCTACACGTTTCACGCCGAGAAGGAAGAGAAGAACTTCAGGAACATCAGGACAGAAGCATCATTAACCAGCGCCTGGTGTCAAACAAGTCTCTCTGTTAGAAACTTGGTGAGAAAACATTTGTCTCGCTGCAGGCGTCTGAGTTCCTCCATCTTTCTTCGAGTCTCGTTCACCTTCCAGGAAGCAGTTGTTAGCGTCGTCCGACCATTATCTGCTTCCTCCTCGCCTTCACTTCCTCTGAATGTGTAACGACGGCTCTTTCAAGTCGTTTCTGTCCCCGCGGTGATGATGGAAAGTTTGTGCTTTTAAAAGACTTGAAGTTCCGGCGTCGACGGCAGGAAAACCCGGGTTGGCAGGTGTCGGCGCGGCGGGCGAGCGCTGCTCTTTAATTGGCCGCGAGGTTACAGCGATGGTCAGAGATCTGACGAAGGTTTTGAAGATGCTGAATATCCAGAGACGCTTGTTCCTGAGCGACAATAGATTCGTGCTGCCCAGAGGTTTGTCGTCGCTCAGGTCCATGAAATGATGCCAACGAAAAAGTTAAAGTCATACCGTATTTACCGGACTATAAGTGTCAGTTTTCTTCATAGTTTGTCCGCGACTTATACTCTGGAGCGACTTATGTGTGAAATTATTACCACATTATTATATCATTTCACATGTTATTCTCACACTAAACCACCAGAGGGCGCTCTAGGCCTGTGTTGATCATTTCCACGTAGAAGAGGAAGCATCTTCTACCTCCGGAGTTAGTTAGTTGTTTAAAAGTGACACGAGGATGAAGAGTTATTTGGAGTTACACGGATGGTTTGGTAAACTAGTTAGTTATTGATGCTATAGTTCTCTGAATAACTCTTCATATGTTATGTTAACATACCAGGTTCTCACTTCATGTAACGTAACATTATTCTGTTGTTGCCTCTAGTTTTATTTTAATCTTTCAAGATCACATGTCTGTTCTTGGATTTTATCAAATCAATTTCCCCCAAAAACAGGACTTATACTCCAGTGCGACTTATATATGTTTGTACTTCTTTATTATGCGTTTTATGTCTGGAGCGACTTGTGCTCCGGAGACACTTATAGTCCGGAGAATACGATAGTTAAACAAAATAGAATCTTCTTTTTCTACTATAATGTCGACTTATTATTTTCACAGTAATCTGTTCTTATTAAAATCTCAACAAAAGAAAAAAATCCAACATCAATCAAGGAGCGAGGGAGCGAGGGAAGTCATAACAGGCAATCCTGTAAAACGAGCTGAAGCTGGTCTATGGAATGTCCGGCGTGTATGAAGGGTAGGATTATCGGCAGAGAAAACCTCAAAATACCTCCATAATGCTCGTCGGTAACGTGCCTCTTGGATTCAGTCAGTGTTCTGCTCAAGAATGGTTGATGTGAACACGAATGAAACGAACACAAACATGGTGACGATATATAAAATCTCACCAAAACACACTGAGGTTTTCCTTTGACACAGAAATATTTGAATTAAAATAAGAAAATGTTGGTATAAAAGTGCCACCTTTTTAATCTTGAATATAAAAGTGTAAAAATTGAAGTTAAATGTAAAATTCAAGCATTAAACTTCCATAAACATGTGTACTAATGTACAAAGTGAGTTCATGGTTTGTGTGTGTGTTGGTCACGTGCACACACATGTAAAACAGAACATTCAGAACAAACAACATATTTACAATAAACTTGATTGAAAATGTCTTTAACAATGAGGTTCGTCACAAAGAGACGTTAATGAAGAAGTAATTAGTTTTGAACACAAGGTCAACACGAGCATGAACACCAAACACTAAGAATTAATTCTTCATTAGTTTTCGTCGAGTTTCTCCATCAACAAATGTCAGGTTTTTAATCTTCAACATGATTCGCGGATGTTAGATTAAAGATGTTGTCACGTCTGACATGAGAACCTTCGAGTTTTCTTCTTGTTTTTTTCATGTTTTCTTCAGTGGAAATATTTGAGTTTCAAAATAAAACCTTAACGTGTTTTTCTTTCTGCAGCTTGAATCTGACGTGTTGTCTTTGTGTTTCACGTCAACGATGACAGACTCTGAACTTGACTCAGACAGACCGAGGACAAACGTTCTTCACATCTGTGTCACTTCTTCTTCTTCTTCTTCTTCTTCTTCTTCTTCTTCTTCCCTTCTTTGTTGAGTCTCACAGAATCGTTGTTTGATCGAAAGTGAATGTGTTTTTTCGGAGGGACTCGTTACGTTTTCATCTCATGTTATGAATTAAAAGTCATTTAACGTTTTTAAAAATGTTTTATAACTTAAATTAGAGACACACTTTACTTTTATAACTCATCTCCTGCCTGAACCGTCATATTGAATTATCAACGTGACGCAGATAAAATAGAAAATAATTCTATTTCAGGTTTGCTCAGCAGAAAACACTGACCCCTCTTTTCGTCAGTCATGGTTATGGATTTGCATTGATTGGGTTTTTTTGGTTAGTTCTTAAAATATGTTGTTGTTTTTATTTTATTGAGCTGTTGTTTCATATAATGTTTCTTCAGGCATATTTTTAAATTAAAACAACTCAAGGAAATGTCAAAAAGGAGACCCTGAGCATAACACAATGTTTAAATGATGAATTATTTTTATTATATTACAACACACGATGCTAACAAAAGATGGCGACAGAGTCCGTTTCTCAATAAATACAATTAACCATGTATGGTGGCGTCTAAACAGACAACAACTAAATCAAAAGAAAAAAGAGGAAATGATGAAAATAGAACTAACTAAAACAAACTAACTAATATCACTAAAGGGTAATTCACAAATCCATGACAATAGACGAACAAGGAGGCGAGGAAAGTCGTAGCAATACTGTAAGTTGAGCTGACGCTGGTCAATGGAAAGCCCGGCGTGTATGAAGGTACAACGATCAAAACACGGAGTCGCTTCCGTCCGGGTCTTATACTTCATTTCGTGGAGAAAGATGTTCAATCAAGAGTGTGTGTCGTTTATTCACCGCTTCAAGTCAAACAAAATACAAGCTTTACGATCGATCGGACACACTTTCTCCCGGCGACTGTACAGGTCAATAGTCCCGAGAGAAAAGGTACTGATCTGTAGAAACATCGCTATATTTAAGGCAAAATGGTTCTTTCAAGTTCCCTGTGTCCCGATCCCCCGCAGAGAGACATCCTGATTTGTTTTCTTGTAATCTAATCATTCAAATTTTCTCGGGCGGGGGTTTTCTTCTCTTCCGTCTTTTATCCCCCCTTTCCCGGGTGTGTCTTCGTTCTTTGATCTACGATTTAATGTGTGATTTGCAGATAAACAGATGTTTTAAATAACTGGTGTCGTATCTAATTCTGATCCAAGCTTGTCTTGAACCAATGAATCAGTCTGAGAGGAATGTTTATGTGAATGTGTCGTCAAACGTTTAAGCTCTTAGATGAAGCGAGTCATTTATTCTTTATATTTTGATTATCTTTTAGCATTAATTTAAGTATTGTGTATACGTATATAATCATTTTAATCTAACAAAGGGTTGGATTATTGGCAGATTGCCAGCAGACATGCTTCGTTGGGAGGTCTCGCCACACACCGTCTGGAACTATATCCCCGGATCCTGTAGTGGGTTTTTGAGTGAAAGTCACGCAAGTAACAAGAATCACGACGACATCTCGACCCTTACAAACCAATCAAATCAAGTGTGCTAACAATGAGCTGCGACGGCTGGAAAAACAGTTTTGACTCCTGGACGCAGGAGACTCGGAGCCTGGAGAGCCTCAGTGAAGACCTCAAAGCTGTCCGGCGGCATTTAAAGATTATCGCTTTATTGACCAGCGCCGCCACTGTAAGGCTGACGGAGGAGAAGAGGACGACGCTCTGCAAATTGGCAGGTCGAGCTATTTAGTTCCAACAGCCAATAACAATTTCTCAGCTGTAATGACATTAATAAAAGAAGCCATTGAGAGAAAATCCAACACTTAATGGAATTCTTTATTTTGGAGCTCAGCCATCCTCGTCAGCTCCCGAGCCACTCGTCTTGATTTGTTTGTGCTTCATCTCGGCTCCTGAATGGCTCTTGATTGATGCGTCTTGTGCTGACGAGGAGGAGGCGGAGAGTTCGGGGTAATCGAGGGAAGGGTTTGTCCATCTGGGATTTCGTGTCACGACAGAAAGAGAATGATTTTTGCTCCTCGGCGTCGATGAAAATCTCTTGATTTGTCTTTGTCTGACACGTCTGTGACGATGAGTCTGAAGCACTGAATCAGAAACTCTTTGTGTTTGTTGTCACTCCCGGAGATTAAAAACAAACAAGACGAGAAGCAGCAGCTGCTTTACATGTCGATCTTTTTTGTTTTTTCCCCGAGATGACGGCGCATGTCGTTCTCCGGCTCCTGAGGTCGGATCACATCAGGATCGTTTCATCACGAGTTGTTGACGGATGATTTAAACAAAGTTTGGTGGTTTTCTGTGGTTCCATCTGGACTTTAGAAGGTGTTGAAGGATTCATCGTTCACTTGTGTGGCTTCTCACTGCTGCTGCTGCTCGTCTCCATTCAAACCTTGACAACAAAACTACTGTATTGTAGCTGCGAGGGAAATCTGTGAGGCGGTGACTGTTGCTAAAGCTTCGTAAATGAAGGATTTGCAAATATATACGTGTATCTGTAAAGTGACCCATGAATGTGTAACGGTTTATGAATGTGTAACGGTTTATGAATGTGTAACGGTTCATGAATGTGTAACGGTTCATGAATGTGTAACGGTTTATGAATGTGTAACGGTTCATGAATATGTAACGGTTTATGAATGTGTAACGGTTTATGAATGTGTAACGGTTCATGAATGTGTAACGGTTCATGAATGTGTAACGGTTCATGAATGTGTAACGGTTTATGAATATGTAACGGTTCATGAATGTGTAACGGTTTATGAATGTGTAACGGTTTATGAATGTGTAACGGTTCATGAATGTGTAACGGTTCATGAATGTGTAACGGTTTATGAATGTGTAACGGTTTATGAATGTGTAACGGTTCATGAATGTGTAACGGTTCATGAATGTGTAACGGTTCATGAATGTGTAACGGTTTATGAATGTGTAACGGTTCATGAATGTGTAACGGTTCATGAATGTGTAACGGTTTATGAATGTGTAACGGTTCATGAATGTGTAACGGTTCATGAATGTGTAACGGTTCATGAATGTGTAACGGTTTATGAATGTGTAACGGTTTATGAATGTGTAACGGTTCATGAATGTGTAATGGTTCATGAATGTGTAATGGTTCATGAATGTGTAACGGTTCATGAATGTGTAACGGTTCATGAATGTGTAACGGTTCATGAATGTGTAACGGTTTATGAATATGTAACGGTTCATGAATGTGTAACGGTTCATGAATGTGTAACGGTTCATGAATGTGTAACGGTTCATGAATGTGTAACGGTTCATGAATGTGTAACGGTTTATGAATGTGTAACGGTTCATGAATGTGTAACGGTTTATGAATGTGTAACGGTTCATGAATGTGTAACGGTTCATGAATGTGTAACGGTTCATGAATGTGTAACGGTTCATGAATGTGTAACGGTTCATGAATGTGTAACGGTTCATGAATGTGTAACGGTTCATGAATGTGTAACGGTTTATGAATGTGTAACGGTTTATGAATGTGTAACGGTTTATGAATGTGTAACGGTTCATGAATGTGTAACGGTTTATGAATGTGTAACGGTTTATGAATGTGTAATGGTTCATGAATGTGTAACGGTTCATGAATGTGTAACGGTTCATGAATGTGTAACGGTTCATGAATGTGTAACGGTTCATGAATGTGTAACGGTTCATGAATGTGTAACGGTTCATGAATGTGTAACGGTTCATGAATGTGTAACGGTTCATGAATGTGTAACGGTTTATGAATGTGTAACGGTTCATGAATGTGTAACGGTTCATGAATGTGTAACGGTTCATGAATGTGTAACGGTTCATGAATGTGTAACGGTTCATGAATGTGTAACGGTTTATGAATGTGTAACGGTTCATGAATGTGTAACGGTTCATGAATGTGTAACGGTTCATGAATGTGTAACGGTTCATGAATGTGTAACGGTTTATGAATGTGTTACGGTTTATGAATGTGTTACGGTTCATGAATGTGTAACGGTTCATGAATGTGTAATGGTTCATGAATGTGTAACGGTTTATGAATGTGTAACGGTTTATGAATGTGTAACGGTTCATGAATGTGTAACGGTTCATGAATGTGTAACGGTTCATGAATGTGTAATGGTTCATGAATGTGTAACGGTTCATGAATGTGTAACGGTTTATGAATGTGTAACGGTTCATGAATGTGTAACGGTTCATGAATGTGTAACGGTTTATGAATATGTAACGGTTCATGAATGTGTAACGGTTCATGAATGTGTAACGGTTCATGAATGTGTAACGGTTTATGAATGTGTAACGGTTCATGAATGTGTAACGGTTCATGAATGTGTAACGGTTTATGAATGTGTAACGGTTCATGAATGTGTAACGGTTCATGAATGTGTAACGGTTTATGAATATGTAACGGTTCATGAATGTGTAACGGTTCATGAATGTGTAACGGTTCATGAATGTGTAACGGTTTATGAATGTGTAACGGTTCATGAATGTGTAACGGTTCATGAATGTGTAACGGTTTATGAATATGTAACGGTTCATGAATGTGTAACGGTTCATGAATGTGTAACGGTTCATGAATGTGTAACGGTTCATGAATGTGTAACGGTTCATGAATGTGTAACGGTTCATGAATGTGTAACGGTTCATGAATATGTAACGGTTCATGAATGTGTAACGGTTCATGAATATGTAACGGTTCATGAATGTGTAACGGTTTATGAATATGTAACGGTTCATGAATGTGTAACGGTTCATGAATGTGTAACGGTTCATGAATGTGTAACGGTTTATGAATATGTAACGGTTCATGAATGTGTAACGGTTCATGAATGTGTAACGGTTCATGAATATGTAACGGTTCATGAATATGTTACTCGCTGCTGAATAAAGTTGACATGAAGACAAACGAGCGACGATATGGTAAAAATTAATAAACCATATTTTCAGGTCAGAAAACACTGATCTGTGGTATCAGGAATAAATCTCAATATTTTAATTCATCAGCTCAGCGCTGCACGAACATCACTTCACCTCCAGATCGTGGGTTCGAGACGCTTCTGTTATTGTGCTTCAGAGAATTTAATATTAAGGTATTTGTCTCAAGAGGCGATAAATGTTGTGATTTTTAACCAAATACAACGAAATATCTTCTAGTTTTTCTTTTGGTGCGAGTTTGTTCTACGAGACAAAACTATGATTAATGGTTGTTTCGTGGATTTGATGAGATGCTTCTAAGTCTTATGAGATCCTTGGCAGAGTTATGTGCGGCGTCAGTGCTTTTTCTCCTTTCACACGATTGATTAAAAACTACCTCTTGATTTTATATACCTTTGAAAATGACTGAGCAGCTCTTGTGAGGATGGTTCTGATGAGGTTTCTTCACTCACTCGTCCAAGTACCTCCTGCTTCAAGACTCGCTCGCGTCTGGAACTCATGCTTTAATTCAACATCATCTCAACATCGTCCACTTCTTCTGGGCTCCTGATCTCACGGCGAAACATTTGGAGTGAAAAACAACATAGAAAAGGTGAGAAGCTTCATGTCGGAGGCGGAAGATTGAATAGAAACAGATCCAAACACGTCATGAGTCGAGACAAGAGCGATCGCCTCCAGTTATAGTTGTGTTGTGAAGACCCTCGAGCAGATGTTGAGAAGCCAAACGTCTTGAATATAATGTGAAACTAAAAGATAAATCTGATTTTTTTTAAACAAAGTTAATATGATGTATAAGTTTCTTCAGGCATATTTTTAAATAAAAGAAAAGTCAAGGAAATGTTAAAAAGGAGAGAAAGGACCATAAGACAATGTTAAAATGATGAATTATACAATTGATACAATACTACACATATATACTTGTTACTACACTATCACAACACCAGAGTCAAGTACTGGACAATACTACACATATATACTTGTTACTACACTATCACAACACCAGAGTCAAGTACTGGACAATACTACACATATATACTTGTTACTACAATATCACAACACCAGAGTCAAGTACTGGACAATACTACACATATATACTTGTTACTACACTATCACAACACCAGAGTCAAGTACTGGACAATACTACACATATATACTTGTTACTACACTATCACAACACCAGAGTCAAGTACTGGACAATACTACACATATATACTTGTTACTACACTATCACAACACCAGAGTCAAGTACTGGACAATACTACACATATATACTTGGTCAACACCAGAGTCAAGTACTCAACAATACTACATATATATACTTGTTACTACACTATCACAACACCAGAGTCAAGTACTGGACAATACTACACATATATACTTGTTACTACACTATCACAACACCAGAGTCCAGTTACAACAGCACACGATGCTAACAAAAGATGGCAACAGAGTCCGATTCTCAATAAATACAATTCAACGATCTATGGTGGCGTCTAAACAGACAACAACTAAATCAAAAGAAAAAAAGGAAATGATGTAAATAAAACGAACTAAAACAAACTAACTAATATCACTAAAGGGGAATTCACAAATCCATGACAATAGATGAACAAGGAGGCGAGGAAAGTCGTAGCAATACTGTAAGTTGAGCTGACGCTGGTCAATGGAAAGCCCGGCGTGTATGAAGGTACAACGATCAAAACACGGAGTCGCTTCCGTCCGGCTCTTATAAAGATGAACAAATCAGAGTGTGTAACGGGTCGTTTATTCGCCTCTTCAAGTCAAACAAAAACAAGTGTTAACATTTAATAATCTTTTCTAACGACAATAAACACAAATGACAAAAACAGACACAAAAACCATACTGTGATATTTAGAAACTAGTTATGAATATTTGAACTGGATCCAAAATAATCTTTGACGTAAATAAAGCCGAACATCTTTTAAATGAAACCGTCACTGAAAGTAAAGTCGTGTGTGAAGACTTTACATCCAACCTTCCATCATCCTCGTCTCTCCTCGTTCTTCTTCTTTCATTCTTCTTTTCCTTTAATTCCTCCCACAATCCAACACCAGCCTCTGACTCGTCATCAGAGCGAGGTGAAGGTCGGATGATTCAGACGTTTGTTCCTCTGATGGTGTTTCAGCTCCACAGTGTCCGGAGACGTTCTCGTCGTCTCCAGCATCAGTGGAATCGTGTGTCACAGATGTTCGTCTTCACTCGAGTGTGATTACAGGGAACTTCACGTGTCACGACCCTCGACTCTCTTGATGAGGTCATGAAGGAAACTTAGTGTTACCAGGAGAACATCTGACTCAATGTTGACCCTCAGGGGCTCTAGTCCGAGCCTCTCCTGGACGACAGAGCTTCTCTCTGGTGTTGTGATAGTGTAGTAACAAGTATATATGTGTAGTATTGTCCAGTACTTGACTCTGGTGTTGTGATAGTGTAGTAACAAGTATATATGTGTAGTATTGTCCAGTACTTGAATCTGGTGTTGTGATAGTGTAGTAACAAGTATATATGTGTAGTATTGTCCAGTACTTGACTCTGGTGTTGTGATAGTGTAGTAACAAGTATATATGTGTAGTATTGTCCAGTACTTGACTCTGGTGTTGTGATAGTGTAGTAACAAGTATACATGTGTAGTATTGTCCAGTACTTTACTCTGGTGTTATGATAGTGTAGTAACAAGTATATATATGTAGTATTGTCCAGTACTTGACTCTGGTGTTGTGATAGTGTAGTAACAAGTATATATGTGTAGTATTGTCCAGTACTTGACTCTGGTGTTGTGATAGTGTAGTAACAAGTATACATGTGTAGTATTGTCCAGAACTTGACTCTGGTGTTGTGATAGTGTAGTAACAAGTATATATGTGTAGTATTGTCCAGTACTTGACTCTGGTGTTGTGATAGTGTCGTAACAAGTATATATGTGTAGTATTGTCCAGTACTTGACTCTGGTGTTGTGATAGTGTAGTAACAAGTATATATGTGTAGTATTGTCCAGTACTTGAATCTGGTGTTGTGATAGTGTAGTAACAAGTATATATGTGTAGTATTGTCCAGTACTTGACTCTGGTGTTGTGATAGTGTAGTAACAAGTATATATGTGTAGTATTGTCCAGTACTTGACTCTGGTGTTGTGATAGTGTAGTAACAAGTATACATGTGTAGTATTGTCCAGTACTTTACTCTGGTGTTATGATAGTGTAGTAACAAGTATATATATGTAGTATTGTCCAGTACTTGACTCTGGTGTTGTGATAGTGTAGTAACAAGTATATATGTGTAGTATTGTCCAGTACTTGACTCTGGTGTTGTGATAGTGTAGTAACAAGTATACATGTGTAGTATTGTCCAGAACTTGACTCTGGTGTTGTGATAGTGTAGTAACAAGTATATATGTGTAGTATTGTCCAGTACTTGACTCTGGTGTTGTGATAGTGTCGTAACAAGTATATATGTGTAGTATTGTCCAGTACTTGACTCTGGTGTTGTGATAGTGTAGTAACAAGTATATATGTGTAGTATTGTTCAGTACTTGACTCTGGTGTTGTGATAGTGTAGTAACAAGTATATATGTGTAGTATTGTCCAGTACTTGAATCTGGTGTTGTGATAGTGTAGTAACAAGTATATATGTGTAGTATTGTCCAGTACTTGACTCTGGTGTTGTGATAGTGTAGTAACAAGTATATATGTGTAGTATTGTCCAGTACTTGACTCTGGTGTTGTGATAGTGTAGTAACAAGTATATATGTGTAGTATTATCCAGTACTTGACTCTGGTGTTGTGATAGTGTAATAACAAGTATATATGTGTAGTATTGTCCAGTACTTGACTCTGGTGTTGTGATAGTGTAGTAACAAGTATATATGTGTAGTATTGTCCAGTACTTGACTCTGGTGTTGTGATAGTGTAGTAACAAGTATATATGTGTAGTATTGTCCAGTACTTGACTCTGGTGTTGTGATAGTGTAGTAACAAGTATATATGTGTAGTATTATCCAGTACTTGACTCTGGTGTTGTGATAGTGTAGTAACAAGTATATATGTGTAGTATTGTCCAGTACTTGACTCTGGTGTTGTGATAGTGTAGTAACAAGTATATATGTGTAGTATTGTCCAGTACTTGACTCTGGTGTTGTGATAGTGTAGTAACAAGGATATATGTGTAGTATTGTCCAGTACTTGACTCTGGTGTTGTGATAGTGTTGTAACAAGGATATATGTGTAGTATTGTCCAGTACTTGACTCTGGTGTTGTGATAGTCTAGTAACAAGGATATATGTGTAGTATTATCCAGTACTTGACCGTGACATAAACAAAAACTTTTAAAAATAGTCATTAAATCAATATAATTATTTTATATTTATATTGTACTAACTAAGTGTGTTGATGTTTTCATGAACTTCTCTCGTTCCTTCTGCTGTTGTGTCTCTTCAAAGATCTTCTATTCAGCAGCATCAACTCTGACGACAATATTTACTCTCGTCACTCGTCAGAACCGCTCGGACTACGAGCAGATCCCGGAGAGTCTCGGAGCTGAAGACACTTTCTTATCAGATTCATTCGGCGCTGATCAAGAAATGATTTATTCCAGGAGCGTCTCCTAACGAGTAATCTTCCCGTTTCTGGGAATCTCTAATAAGTGGCGTTTAATGAAGGAAACACATTGTGTGTCGACTCATTAACTTTGAAGGCAGCAGCGAAGGA
>NC_141821.1:1927600-1940100 GCF_982586985.1 Callionymus lyra | reverse complement strand
GCGGGAGGTACAGGATCCATGTGGTGGGGGGGCAGGAGGTACAGGATCCACGTGGTGGGGGGGCGGGAGGTACAGGATCCACCTGGTGGGGGGGCGGGAGGTACAGGATCCACGTAGTGGGGGGGCGGGAGGTACAGGATCCACCTGGTGGGGGGGCGGGAGGTACAGGATCCACGTAGTGGGGGGGCGGGAGGTAAAGGATCCACCTGGTGGGGGGGGCGGGAGGTACAGGATCCATGTGGTGGGGGGGCAGGAGGTACAGGATCCACGTGGTGGGGGGGCGGGAGGTACAGGATCCACCTGGTGGGGGGGCGGGAGGTACAGGATCCACGTAGTGGGGGGGCGGGAGGTACAGGATCCACCTGGTGGGGGGGCGGGAGGTACAGGATCCACCTGTTTGGGGGGCCGGAGGTACAGGATCCACCTGGTGGGGGGGCGGGAGGTACAGGATCCACGTAGTGGGGGGGCGGGAGGTACAGGATCCACGTGGTGGGGGGGCGGGAGGTACAGGATCCACGTGGCGGGGGGGCGGGAGGTACAGGATCCACGTAGTGGGGGGGCGGGAGGTACAGGATCCACGTGGCAGGGGGGCGGGAGGTACAGGATCCACGTGGTGGGGGGGTAGGAGGTACAGGATCCACATGGTGGGGGGGCGGGAGGTACAGGATCCACGTGGCGGGGGGGCGGGAGGTACAGGATCCACGTGGCGGGGGGGCGGGAGGTACAGGATCCACGTAGTGGGGGGGCGGGAGGTACAGGATCCACGTGGTGGGGGGGCCGGAGGTACAGGATCCACGTGGTGGGGGGGCAGAAGGTACAGGATCCACATGGTGGGGGGGCGGGAGGTACAGGATCCATGTGGTGGGGGGGCGGGAGGTACAGGATCCACGTAGTGGGGGGGCGGGAGGTACAGGATCCACGTGGCGGGGGGGCGGGAGGTACAGGATCCACCTGGTGGGGGGGCGGGAGGTACAGGATCTACGTAGTGGGGGGGCGGGAGGTACAGGATCCACGTAGTGGGGGGGCGGGAGGTACAGGATCCACGTAGTGGGGGGGCGGGAGGTACAGGATCCACGTGGCGGGGGGGCGGGAGGTACAGGATCCACCTGGTGGGGGGGCGGGAGGTACAGGATCCACGTAGTGGGGGGGCGGGAGGTACAGGATCCACCTGGTGGGGGGTCGGGAGGTACAGGATCCACGTAGTGGGGGGGCGGGAGGTACAGGATCCACGTAGTGGGGGGGCAGGAGGTTCAGGATCCACCTGGTGGGGGGGCAGGAGGTACAGGATCCACCCGGTGGGGGGGCGGGAGGTACAGGATCCACCTGGTGGGGGGGCAGGAGGTACAGGATCCACCTGGTGGGGGGGCAGGAGGTACAGGATCCACGTAGTGGGGGGGCGGGAGGTACAGGATCCACCTGGTGGGGGGGCGGGAGGTACAGGATCCACGTAGTGGGGGGGCGGGAGGTACAGGATCCACGTAGTGGGGGGGCGGGAGGTACAGGATCCACGTGGTGGGGGGGCGGGAGGTACAGGATCCACGTGGTGGGGGGGCGGGAGGTACAGGATCCACGTAGTGGGGGGGCGGGAGGTACAGGATCCATGTGGTGGGGGGGCGGGAGGTACAGGATCCACGTGGTGGGGGGGCGGGAGGTACAGGATCCACGTAGTGGGGGGGCGGGAGGTACAGGATCCATGTGTTGGGGGGGCGGGAGGTACAGGATCCACATGGTGGGGGGGCGGGAGGTAAAGGATCCACCTGGTGGGGGGGCGGGAGGTACAGGATCCACGTAGTGGGGGGGCGGGAGGTAAAGGATCCACCTGGTGGGGGGGCGGGAGGTACAGGATCCATGTGGTGGGGGGGCAGGAGGTACAGGATCCACGTGGTGGGGGGGCGGGAGGTACAGGATCCACCTGGTGGGGGGGCGGGAGGTACAGGATCCACGTAGTGGGGGGGCGGGAGGTACAGGATCCACCTGGTGGGGGGGCGGGAGGTACAGGATCCACGTAGTGGGGGGGCGGGAGGTAAAGGATCCACCTGGTGGGGGGGGCGGGAGGTAAAGGATCCATGTGGTGGGGGGGCAGGAGGTACAGGATCCACGTGGTGGGGGGGCGGGAGGTACAGGATCCACCTGGTGGGGGGGCGGGAGGTACAGGATCCACGTAGTGGGGGGGCGGGAGGTACAGGATCCACCTGGTGGGGGGGCGGGAGGTACAGGATCCACCTGTTTGGGGGGCCGGAGGTACAGGATCCACCTGGTGGGGGGGCGGGAGGTACAGGATCCACGTAGTGGGGGGGCGGGAGGTACAGGATCCACGTGGTGGGGGGGCGGGAGGTACAGGATCCACGTGGCGGGGGGGCGGGAGGTACAGGATCCACGTAGTGGGGGGGCGGGAGGTACAGGATCCACGTGGCAGGGGGGCGGGAGGTACAGGATCCACGTGGTGGGGGGGTAGGAGGTACAGGATCCACATGGTGGGGGGGCGGGAGGTACAGGATCCACGTGGCGGGGGGGCGGGAGGTACAGGATCCACGTGGCGGGGGGGCGGGAGGTACAGGATCCACGTAGTGGGGGGGCGGGAGGTACAGGATCCACGTGGTGGGGGGGCCGGAGGTACAGGATCCACGTGGTGGGGGGGCAGAAGGTACAGGATCCACATGGTGGGGGGGCGGGAGGTACAGGATCCATGTGGTGGGGGGGCGGGAGGTACAGGATCCACGTAGTGGGGGGGCGGGAGGTACAGGATCCACGTGGCGGGGGGGCGGGAGGTACAGGATCCACCTGGTGGGGGGGCGGGAGGTACAGGATCTACGTAGTGGGGGGGCGGGAGGTACAGGATCCACGTAGTGGGGGGGCGGGAGGTACAGGATCCACGTAGTGGGGGGGCGGGAGGTACAGGATCCACGTGGCGGGGGGGCGGGAGGTACAGGATCCACCTGGTGGGGGGGCGGGAGGTACAGGATCCACGTAGTGGGGGGGCGGGAGGTACAGGATCCACCTGGTGGGGGGTCGGGAGGTACAGGATCCACGTAGTGGGGGGGCGGGAGGTACAGGATCCACGTAGTGGGGGGGCAGGAGGTTCAGGATCCACCTGGTGGGGGGGCAGGAGGTACAGGATCCACCCGGTGGGGGGGCGGGAGGTACAGGATCCACCTGGTGGGGGGGCAGGAGGTACAGGATCCACCTGGTGGGGGGGCAGGAGGTACAGGATCCACGTAGTGGGGGGGCGGGAGGTACAGGATCCACCTGGTGGGGGGGCGGGAGGTACAGGATCCACGTAGTGGGGGGGCGGGAGGTACAGGATCCACGTAGTGGGGGGGCGGGAGGTACAGGATCCACCTGGTGGGGGGGCAGGAGGTACAGGATCCACGTAGTGGGGGGGCGGGAGGTACAGGATCCACCTGGTGGGGGGGCGGGAGGTACAGGATCCACGTAGTGGGGGGGCGGGAGGTACAGGATCCACCTGGTGGGGGGGCAGGAGGTACAGCATCTTTCTGGCCTTTTAAAGAGCTGCTATTCCACGGCAAATTAAAAAGCCATTGTGAAGATTACATGGCAGCAAACAATGTCAGGCAGATTAGCATTTCGACGGCGGCGCAGGAGGAACACCAGGTCTGGTAATGAAGCTCCGCCACGGCGATCGCAAAGATTACGATTATGAATACGATTCCATCCTTTCTTCGCTCGACCGCTTCAGAGCCGGCGCTCGAACAAAGCCGGCGACACAATGGACGGATTCCCTGTAATAGAAGATTCAAGTGGACGTTCAGCTCCTGAAAGGACATTCAAGACATTCAGGGACGAACTCCTGGATCTTCCTGATCATTGTTTGTGTTATCATTTCTACAATCTCTTGGATCAGAACTTTAGTAGAACGACGAGGAGGAGGTTTGTTGAAGCAGATGTTGGAGCGTCTTTGACTGAAGATTCATTTGGATCGATATCTGGAGGAATAATCATACCTTTGTTTTCTGACTGAAGATTCGTTTTTCTACGGGATTTAGAAGTTTTACAGTTGAAGATGTTGGAGACAAACAGAGAAGCAACGAGTGAATCACAACTTCCTTTAAACAGGAAGAAACCTTGAGCAGAACCAGACTACAAGTTGAGTCGGGACTCTCAGATCTTGAGTCGCAGTCGAGTCACGAGTCTCCAATTAAGAATCCAAGTCAAGTCAGGGTCTCAAGTCACGAGTCAAAGTCGAGTCACGAGTCTCAACATACGAGTCCAAGTCGAGTCACGAGTCTCAACATACGAGTCCAAGTCGAGTCACGAGTCTCAACATACGAGTTCAAGTCAAGTCACGAGTCTCAACATACGAGTCCAAGTCGAGTCACGAGTCTCAACATACGAGTCCAAGTTGAGTCACGAGTCCAAGTCGAGTCACGAGTCTCAACATACGAGTCCAAGTCGAGTCACGAGTCTCAACATACGAGTCCAAGTCGAGTCACGAGTCTCAACATACGAGTCCAAGTCGAGTCACGAGTCTCAACATACGAGTCCAAGTCGAGTCACGAGTCTCAACATACGAGTCCAAGTCGAGTCACGAGTCTCAACATACGAGTCCAAGTCGAGTCACGAGTCTCAACATACGAGTCCAAGTTGAGTCACGAGTCTCAACATACGAGTCCAAGTCGAGTCACGAGTCTCAAATTAAGAATCCAAGTCAAGTCAGGGTCTCAAGTCACTAGTCCAAGTCGAGTCACGAGTCTCAACATACGAGTCCAAGTCGAGTCACGAGTCCAAGTCGAGTCACGAGTCTCAACATACGAGTCCAAGTCGAGTCACGAGTCTCAACATACGAGTCCAAGTCGAGTCACGAGTCTCAACATACGAGTCCAAGTCGAGTCACGAGTCTCAACATACGAGTCCAAGTCGAGTCACGAGTCTTGACTTCAAGTCGAGTCACGAGTCTCAACATACGAGTCCAAGTCGAGTCACGAGTCTTGACTTCAAGTCGAGTCACGAGTCTTGACTTCAAGTCGAGTCACGAGTCTTGAGTTCAAGTCGAGTCACGAGTCTTGACTTCAAGTCGAGTCACGAGTCTTGACTTCAAGTCGAGTCACGAGTCTTGAGTTCAAGTCGAGTCACGAGTCTCAACATACGAGTCCAAGTCGAGTCACGAGTCCAAGTCGAGTCACGAGTCTCAACATACGAGTCCAAGTCGAGTCACGAGTCCAAGTCGAGTCACGAGTCTCAACATACGAGTCCAAGTCGAGTCACGAGTCTCAACATACGAGTCCAAGTCGAGTCACGAGTCTCAAATTAAGAATCCAAGTCAAGTCAGGGTCTCAAGTCACTAGTCCAAGTCGAGTCACGAGTCTCAACATACGAGTCCAAGTCGAGTCACGAGTCCAAGTCGAGTCACGAGTCTCAACATACGAGTCCAAGTCGAGTCACGAGTCTCAACATACGAGTCCAAGTCGAGTCACGAGTCTCAACATACGAGTCCAAGTCGAGTCACGAGTCTCAACATACGAGTCCAAGTCGAGTCACGAGTCTCAACATACGAGTCCAAGTCGAGTCACGAGTCCAAGTCGAGTCACGAGTCTCAACATACGAGTCCAAGTCGAGTCACGAGTCTCAACATACGAGTCCAAGTCGAGTCACGAGTCTCAACATACGAGTCCAAGTCGAGTCACGAGTCTCAACATACGAGTCCAAGTCGAGTCACGAGTCTCAACATACGAGTCCAAGTCGAGTCACGAGTCTTGACTTCAAGTCGAGTCACGAGTCTCAACATACGAGTCCAAGTCGAGTCACGAGTCTTGACTTCAAGTCGAGTCACGAGTCTTGAGTTCAAGTCGAGTCACGAGTCTTGAGTTCAAGTCGAGTCACGAGTCTTGACTTCAAGTCGAGTCACGAGTCTTGACTTCAAGTCGAGTCACGAGTCTTGAGTTCAAGTCGAGTCACGAGTCTCAACATACGAGTCCAAGTCGAGTCACGAGTCCAAGTCGAGTCACGAGTCTCAACATACGAGTCCAAGTCGAGTCACGAGTCCAAGTCGAGTCACGAGTCTCAACATACGAGTCCAAGTCGAGTCACGAGTCTCAACATACGAGTCCAAGTCGAGTCACGAGTCTCAACATACGAGTCCAAGTCGAGTCACGAGTCTTGACTTCAAGTCGAGTCACGAGTCTTGAGTTCAAGTCGAGTCACGAGTCTTGAGTTCAAGTCGAGTCACGAGTCTTGACTTCAAGTCGAGTCACGAGTCTTGACTTCAAGTCGAGTCACGAGTCTTGACTTCAAGTCGAGTCACGAGTCTCAACATACGAGTCCAAGTCGAGTCACGAGTCCAAGTCGAGTCACGAGTCTCAACATACGAGTCCAAGTCGAGTCACGAGTCTCAACATACGAGTCCAAGTCGAGTCACGAGTCTCAACATACGAGTCCAAGTCGAGTCACGAGTCTCAACATACGAGTCCAAGTCGAGTCACGAGTCTCAACATACGAGTCCAAGTCGAGTCACGAGTCTTGACTTCAAGTCGAGTCACGAGTCTCAACATACGAGTCCAAGTCGAGTCACGAGTCTTGAGTTCAAGTCGAGTCACGAGTCTTGAGTTCAAGTCGAGTCACGAGTCTTGACTTCAAGTCGAGTCACGAGTCTTGAGTTCAAGTCGAGTCACGAGTCTTGACTTCAAGTCGAGTCACGAGTCTTGACTTCAAGTCGAGTCACGAGTCTTGACTTCAAGTCGAGTCACGAGTCTTGAGTTCAAGTCGAGTCACGAGTCTTGAGTTCAAGTCGAGTCACGAGTCTTGACTTCAAGTCGAGTCACGAGTCTTGACTTCAAGTCGAGTCACGAGTCTTGACTTCAAGTCGAGTCACGAGTCTTGACTTCAAGTCGAGTCACGAGTCTTGAGTTCAAGTCGAGTCACGAGTCTTGAGTTCAAGTCGAGTCACGAGTCTTGACTTCAAGTCGAGTCGCGAGTCTTGACTTCAAGTCGAGTCGCGAGTCTTGACTTCAAGTCGAGTCACGAGTCTCAACATACGAGTCCAAGTCGAGTCACGAGTCTCAACATACGAGTCCAAGTCGAGTCACGAGTCTCAACATACGAGTCCAAGTCGAGTCACGAGTCTCAACATACGAGTCCAAGTCGAGTCACGAGTCTCAACATACGAGTCCAAGTCGAGTCACGAGTCTTGACTTCAAGTCGAGTCACGAGTCTCAACATACGAGTCCAAGTCGAGTCACGAGTCTTGACTTCAAGTCGAGTCACGAGTCTTGACTTCAAGTCGAGTCACGAGTCTTGAGTTCAAGTCGAGTCACGAGTCTTGACTTCAAGTCGAGTCACGAGTCTTGACTTCAAGTCGAGTCACGAGTCTTGAGTTCAAGTCGAGTCACGAGTCTCAACATACGAGTCCAAGTCGAGTCACGAGTCCAAGTCGAGTCACGAGTCTCAACATACGAGTCCAAGTCGAGTCACGAGTCCAAGTCGAGTCACGAGTCTCAACATACGAGTCCAAGTCGAGTCACGAGTCTCAACATACGAGTCCAAGTCGAGTCACGAGTCTCAAATTAAGAATCCAAGTCAAGTCAGGGTCTCAAGTCACTAGTCCAAGTCGAGTCACGAGTCTCAACATACGAGTCCAAGTCGAGTCACGAGTCCAAGTCGAGTCACGAGTCTCAACATACGAGTCCAAGTCGAGTCACGAGTCTCAACATACGAGTCCAAGTCGAGTCACGAGTCTCAACATACGAGTCCAAGTCGAGTCACGAGTCTCAACATACGAGTCCAAGTCGAGTCACGAGTCTCAACATACGAGTCCAAGTCGAGTCACGAGTCTTGACTTCAAGTCGAGTCACGAGTCTCAACATACGAGTCCAAGTCGAGTCACGAGTCTTGACTTCAAGTCGAGTCACGAGTCTTGACTTCAAGTCAAGTCACGAGTCTTGAGTTCAAGTCGAGTCACGAGTCTTGACTTCAAGTCGAGTCACGAGTCTTGACTTCAAGTCGAGTCACGAGTCTTGAGTTCAAGTCGAGTCACGAGTCTCAACATACGAGTCCAAGTCGAGTCACGAGTCCAAGTCGAGTCACGAGTCTCAACATACGAGTCCAAGTCGAGTCACGAGTCCAAGTCGAGTCACGAGTCTCAACATACGAGTCCAAGTCGAGTCACGAGTCTCAACATACGAGTCCAAGTCGAGTCACGAGTCTCAACATACGAGTCCAAGTCGAGTCACGAGTCTTGACTTCAAGTCGAGTCACGAGTCTTGACTTCAAGTCGAGTCACGAGTCTTGAGTTCAAGTCGAGTCACGAGTCTTGACTTCAAGTCGAGTCACGAGTCTTGACTTCAAGTCGAGTCACGAGTCTTGAGTTCAAGTCGAGTCACGAGTCTCAACATACGAGTCCAAGTCGAGTCACGAGTCCAAGTCGAGTCACGAGTCTCAACATACGAGTCCAAGTCGAGTCACGAGTCTCAACATACGAGTCCAAGTCGAGTCACGAGTCTCAACATACGAGTCCAAGTCGAGTCACGAGTCTCAACATACGAGTCCAAGTCGAGTCACGAGTCTCAACATACGAGTCCAAGTCGAGTCACGAGTCTTGACTTCAAGTCGAGTCACGAGTCTCAACATACGAGTCCAAGTCGAGTCACGAGTCTTGAGTTCAAGTCGAGTCACGAGTCTTGAGTTCAAGTCGAGTCACGAGTCTTGACTTCAAGTCGAGTCACGAGTCTTGAGTTCAAGTCGAGTCACGAGTCTTGACTTCAAGTCGAGTCACGAGTCTTGACTTCAAGTCGAGTCACGAGTCTTGACTTCAAGTCGAGTCACGAGTCTTGAGTTCAAGTCGAGTCACGAGTCTTGAGTTCAAGTCGAGTCACGAGTCTTGACTTCAAGTCGAGTCACGAGTCTTGACTTCAAGTCGAGTCACGAGTCTTGACTTCAAGTCGAGTCACGAGTCTCAACATACGAGTCCAAGTCGAGTCACGAGTCTCAACATACGAGTCCAAGTCGAGTCGCGAGTCTTGACTTCAAGTCGAGTCGCGAGTCTTGACTTCAAGTCGAGTCACGAGTCTTGAGTTCAAGTCGAGTCACGAGTCTTGACTTCAAGTCGAGTCACGAGTCTTGACTTCAAGTCGAGTCACGAGTCTTGACTTCAAGTCGAGTCACGAGTCTTGAGTTCAAGTCGAGTCACGAGTCTTGACTTCAAGTCGAGTCACGAGTCTTGAGTTCAAGTCGAGTCACGAGTCTTGACTTCAAGTCGAGTCACGAGTCTTGAGTCCAAGTCGAGTCACGAGTCTTGACTTCAAGTCGAGTCACGAGTCTTGAGTCCAAGTCGAGTCACGAGTCTTGAGTCCAAGTCGAGTCACGAGTCTTGACTTCAAGTCGAGTCACGAGTCTTGACTTCAAGTCGAGTCACGAGTCTTGACTTCAAGTCGAGTCACGAGTCTTGACTTCAAGTCGAGTCACGAGTCTTGACTTCAAGTCGAGTCACGAGTCTTGAGTTCAAGTCGAGTCACGAGTCTTGACTTCAAGTCGAGTCACGAGTCTTGAGTCCAAGTCGAGTCACGAGTCTTGACTTCAAGTCGAGTCACGAGTCTTGAGTCCAAGTCGAGTCACGAGTCTTGACTTCAAGTCGAGTCACGAGTCTTGAGTCCAAGTCGAGTCACGAGTCTTGAGTCCAAGTCGAGTCACGAGTCTTGACTTCAAGTCGAGTCACGAGTCTTGACTTCAAGTCGAGTCACGAGTCTTGACTTCAAGTCGAGTCACGAGTCTTGACTTCAAGTCGAGTCACGAGTCTTGACTTCAAGTCGAGTCACGAGTCTTGAGTTCAAGTCGAGTCACGAGTCTTGAGTTCAAGTCGAGTCACGAGTCTTGAGTTCAAGTCGAGTCACGAGTCTTGAGTTCAAGTCGAGTCACGAGTCTTGAGTTCAAGTCGAGTCACGAGTCTTGACTTCAAGTCGAGTCACGAGTCTTGAGTTCAAGTCGAGTCACGAGTCTTGACTTCAAGTCGAGTCACGAGTCTTGAGTCCAAGTCGAGTCACGAGTCTTGAGTTCAAGTCGAGTCACGAGTCTTGACTTCAAGTCGAGTCACGAGTCTTGACTTCAAGTCGAGTCACGAGTCTTGACTTCAAGTCGAGTCACGAGTCTTGACTTCAAGTCGAGTCACGAGTCTTGAGTCCAAGTCGAGTCACGAGTCTTGAGTTCAAGTCGAGTCACGAGTCTTGAGTTCAAGTCGAGTCACGAGTCTTGAGTTCAAGTCGAGTCACGAGTCTTGACTTCAAGTCGAGTCACGAGTCTTGAGTTCAAGTCGAGTCACGAGTCTTGAGTTCAAGTCGAGTCACGAGTCTTGACTTCAAGTCGAGTCACGAGTCTTGACTTCAAGTCGAGTCACGAGTCTTGACTTCAAGTCGAGTCACGAGTCTTGACTTCAAGTCGAGTCACGAGTCTTGACTTCAAGTCGAGTCACGAGTCTTGACTTCAAGTCGAGTCACGAGTCTTGACTTCAAGTCGAGTCACGAGTCTTGACTTCAAGTCGAGTCACGAGTCTTGACTTCAAGTCGAGTCACGAGTCTTGACTTCAAGTCGAGTCACGAGTCTTGACTTCAAGTCGAGTCACGAGTCTTGAGTTCAAGTCGAGTCACGAGTCTTGACTTCAAGTCGAGTCACGAGTCTCGACTTCAAGTCGAGTCACGAGTCTTGACTTCAAGTCGAGTCACGAGTCTTGACTTCAAGTCGAGTCACGAGTCTTGAGTTCAAGTCGAGTCACGAGTCTTGACTTCAAGTCGAGTCACGAGTCTTGAGTTCAAGTCGAGTCACGAGTCTTGACTTCAAGTCGAGTCACGAGTCTTGACTTCAAGTCGAGTCACGAGTCTTGACTTCAAGTCGAGTCACGAGTCTTGACTTCAAGTCGAGTCACGAGTCTTGACTTCAAGTCGAGTCACGAGTCTTGAGTTCAAGTCGAGTCACGAGTCTTGACTTCAAGTCGAGTCACGAGTCTTGACTTCAAGTCGAGTCACGAGTCTTGACTTCAAGTCGAGTCACGAGTCTTGACTTCAAGTCGAGTCACGAGTCTTGACTTCAAGTCGAGTCGCGAGTCTTGACTTCAAGTCGAGTCACGAGTCTTGACTTCAAGTCGAGTCACGAGTCTTGACTTCAAGTCGAGTCACGAGTCTTGACTTCAAGTCGAGTCACGAGTCTTGACTTCAAGTCGAGTCACGAGTCTTGACTTCAAGTCGAGTCACGAGTCTTGACTTCAAGTCGAGTCACGAGTCTTGACTTCAAGTCGAGTCACGAGTCTTGACTTCAAGTCGAGTCACGAGTCTTGACTTCAAGTCGAGTCACGAGTCTTGACTTCAAGTCGAGTCACGAGTCTTGACTTCAAGTCGAGTCACGAGTCTTGACTTCAAGTCGAGTCACGAGTCTTGACTTCAAGTCGAGTCACGAGTCTTGACTTCAAGTCGAGTCACGAGTCTTGACTTCAAGTCGAGTCACGAGTCTTGACTTCAAGTCGAGTCACGAGTCTTGACTTCAAGTCGAGTCACGAGTCTTGACTTCAAGTCGAGTCGCGAGTCTTGACTTCAAGTCGAGTCACGAGTCTTGAGTTCAAGTCGAGTCACGAGTCTTGACTTCAAGTCGAGTCACGAGTCTTGAGTTCAAGTCGAGTCACGAGTCTTGACTTCAAGTCGAGTCACGAGTCTTGACTTCAAGTCGAGTCACGAGTCTTGACTTCAAGTCGAGTCACGAGTCTTGACTTCAAGTCGAGTCACGAGTCTTGACTTCAAGTCGAGTCACGAGTCTTGACTTCAAGTTCAATAGAAACGATGAGGTTTGTTTTCAGAATAAATCTCTCATCAAACGTCTTTATTTCCTAAACGTTGTCGCAAGTTGACGCACACAAGAGAGACACAACCATCACACACACACATCTACACACAACACACACACACACTTGTCTTAATCAACCTCTTCATGTGTTTGTACTGTGGGAGGAAACCAGAGTTCCTTGGAACCCACAACCCACTGGAGCCCAGAAAGGCCACATGCTGCCTGGAGCTGGAGTTGAACCAACAACCTTCTTGCTGCGAGACGAACACGTCCAGCACCGCCGGCCGCCATCTTTATTAGTTTATTCATTTTATGGTACTTGTCGGAACCCCTTCCATGGAATGAAGGAAATCCGAAGTTTTTAAGAGTAAAAAACTGTAGACGAGCAGAGAGCGTTCACTGCCTCACGGTTGAAGGTCGTGGGTTCGCCTCCAGCTCAAGGTCACCTGCTGTGTTTGCGTGGGTTTACTCCGGTTTCCTCCCACACTCCACTAACATTGAATAAATAATGATGTTGTTGGTCATCATTGATTTATAGAAATTAATCATTTTATATATTGTTTAACTTTCAGTTTCAAAAGTCGCACAAATAAATACATCATTTTTTTCTTCTTACCAGGAAAGTTTCAACCTTTTCTGTCACTAAAGAAATATTTGAAGAAACATTTAAGTTCATCTGTATTTTACTTTTGGAGTCGAGTCTCGAGTCTCAAATCATGAGTCTAAGT
>NC_141821.1:1777600-1922600 GCF_982586985.1 Callionymus lyra | reverse complement strand
ACAATTTTCAACTATAATCAAACAATTTTCAACTATAATCAAAAAATATTCAACTATAATCAAACAATATTCAACTATAATCAAAAAATATTCAACTATAATCAAACAATATTCAACTATAATCAAAAAATATTCAACTATAATCAAACAATTTTCAACTACAATCAAACAATATAATCCAACAATATTCAACTATAATTAAACAAGTGTCGACAATCTGTCCAGGAATTAGTAAAACGCACAACTCTGCTCCCAGAGCGACACTTTCACACTCCCTGCCAACAACTTGATAAAAACAGATTCTAAAGTTGCTCCGGTTGACCTGGGGGGCCTCTGGTCTGGGGGCCAGATGGTTCTACGGGGCCGAGGAACTGCAGCTCTTGCACAAGCGAAATGTCACGTCGACGGAACAACATTCCTGCGCGAGGGTCGAGTCACTTGTTCGGTGACATTTACGAGTCAAAAACAAGGCCATCTGTGTTCGTCAGGATCTGCACCTTCAACCATTAATCACAGGCCATTGCTTCGCGCTCCGGACGCCTGCGTGGACTGTTATTAATCCTAATCCAACAAAATCAAATTACTGCTCCATTGTGCCTCTAAATTGCTCTTTTCTCCCCCACACTCGTGCTTCTTATCAGCCGGGACTGTGTTCGTCTACATCTGTTCAATCCCGATGATTGTGGAACTAATGCGGCCACGAGAGTGGAATTACGCTGCAATAACACCCTTTAGACGTGGACTAATTGAACTGATGATTCTCCGCCGAGACAGAACGAGCCGCGGGACAATGAGACACTTTCGAGTGAAATTAAATCTGCTTTTGTTGCTGGACTTCGAGAAGGTTTTTGTTTCCTCGATATATGGACTTTTCAAAACTCTAGACTCTTTCGGTCAACAACACTTTTGAAGTTTAACCCTCGTGTGTCTCCAGGTACTCCATCGACAGGAACACGGACCTCGAGCGCTTCTTCAACGTGGACGCCTTGAGTGGCGTCATCAGCACCGCCAAACCTCTGGACCGCGAGGCCAACTCCGTCCACAACATCACCGTGCTGGGCATCGAGAACCGTGAGTAGACCTGGACTTCTTACTAGGATTTTTTTTCTACAGTTCCAGTCGCACTTGACTCGACCCTGGTTTGTGTTTCCACCACAGAAGGTCAAAGGTGAAGTGTTGTTTGACACGATTAATTCTCTCGTGTCTCCTGCTCCTCAAATCACGCCTGTCTTCTGTGAAGCTGACAGCAATGCATTGTTGAGATTTTTACTGACAAAATTAAATTGATCAAAAAGAAAATCTCTCCCCCTTTGTTTGGAACCTACTGTCTCTGAGCCCCTCTCCTCCTCTTGGTCCTCCTTCACTGCTGTATCTCTGGGTGATATTTCGGCACTAGTGAACAAGATGAAACCCTCCTCTTGCTCAGATGACGTCCTTCCTTGTAGGCTTTTTATCAAAGTATTTGATGTAATTGGCCCCTGGGTTACCAATATGGTGAACCTCTCCCTTTCCACAGGGGTTTTTCCCAATGCATTTAAACATGCCATTGTGGAGCCTCTGCTCAAAAAGCCAGGCTTAGACCCAACTGACCTCAGTAATTTCAGGCCTATTTCTAAGCTCCCTTTCTTGTCCAAGATCTTGGAGAAGGTGGTGTCTGAGCAGCTGTTCCTGGATCAGAACGACATCCATGAGAAGTTTCAGTCTGGCTTCTGTAAACATCTACGGAGACAGCTTTATTGAAAGTGTCCAGTGACATCATGATGTCGGCATTAAACAATGAGTGAAAACACTTTGCAGCTAAATGTGGACAAAAGTCAAACTCTGGTGATTGTTGATGATAAAGTTCCAGGGTTGAGTCAGTACTTGAGTGACTTATGTCAGTCTGTCAAACTGAGCCTGAGAAACCTGGGTGTTGTATTTGATAAAGACATGTTTCTTGTTCAACACTGAAGAAAACTGAGCAGAAACTGTTTCCTTCAACTGAGAAAAATCTCTAAACTTAGGAAAATGTTGTCACAACATGATCTGGATCTTATAATCCATGCGTTTGTTTCTTCTCGTCTGGACTATTGTGACAGTTTGTTTTCATGTCTAAACCAGAAGGATCTTCTCGCCTGCAGTTCATACAAAACTCTGCAGCCAGAATTCTGAGCCGCTCTAGTAGAAGAACTCACATTTCTCCTTCAAACTCTTCACTGGCTTCCAGTTTCTTTCAGGATCAACTTTAAAATTCTGGTTCTTACTTTCAGATCTATTCATGGTCAGACCTTCCATCAGTGATCTACTGACTCCTTCAAGAAACATCTTAAGACGATTTTATTTGTTCAAGCTTTACCCTGATTTTCTTGAGCTCCTGTTGTGTTATCAGTTTTATCTTGATCTTTAAAGTAAGCGCTATATAAAAAAAAAGACTCACTTACCTCTGATTGGCTCGTTGAAGCAGTAGAAGGAGACGCCTTGACGGTGAAGTCTCTAAACCGCGAGTCGCGACGGTCAGATGGTGATTGACCTTCAGTGCGAAGCTTGAAAACTAGACTTAACTGCAACAAGAAACAAGAATCAATCAAAAGTGAAACATTATTTTAGGATCATTTTGTGCTGGAAAAGTTGGAACGAAAAGACAGTAAAACGCACACTCATCACATTCTCTCTCGCAAATGACAGAGAGTTTTCCAGCTGCACTAATGAGGTATGGATTTGATCGTTTGCAAAAATGGCCGAGGTCGAGCCTCGAGGGAGACGCCAGGGTCTCCTGCACGGCAGACGCCGGGGTAGCTGGGACACACAGGAATAGATCCAGGAGCGCCCGGAGGAGTCTCGCGGGACGAGCAGCGCCGGGTTTTCCCGGAGCAGGAGGACCCGGAGGCTGGATGGATGGAGCCGGTGATGTCAGGCGGCATCAGATCCACTCGCCGGACAGTTGTTGTGACCTCGTGGTCATCGCCGGCGATGTGAGGACGAGACGCTGACAGTGGGCGGCGCCGCCGCCCGTGGGTGTAGTTTTAGCTTGGCTGAAGTGATGTCACATGACGTCCTCGCTCGCTCCTGACAAGGACACCAACGGCTGCCGTCTCTCTTTAGCGTCTCTCGTCCCGTCATTTCGCTTCTGCTCAAACTCTCGCTCGCAAAAACCTCCCGACAGGCCGGACCAGCGCCGCACCGGCTGAGAGAAGAACCTTCGTGATGGTCTTTGACTCAAAGAAACTTTAGCGCTTCACTGAGTTGACGCGTGACTCAAGGTCATGTGGCCACGACAAGAGCTTCTGAGTCAAATATCAAAAATGTTTTTCCAAAAAACCAAAAGATTGATGCAGGAGGAGACGATCTGAAGAAGCTCACAGATGAGTCGTGACAGCGTCAGGTTGTTTTTTTGGTTTATTTTGAAAAATACGTTGAACTGACTCTTGAAATTCAGATTCTTGATGAACTTCTTGAATGTTCAGCAGAGTTTGACCCTTTCAGACTCAACACACGTGTGCGTCGGACTCACAACTGCCGACTCTCGCACATCACGTCACAATCATCCGAGCAGGAAAATCCTGCTCCGGGGAGTCCAGAAGTTTCATGTGTCGGATTTAGAACACGGATGGGAGTCACTCGGACCTTTGACCGGGTTTAACCTTTTCACTGACGAGCGCGTCGGGCTGTGAGAGAAACAATAAGAGATAAAAACAAGACTTGACACGTGACACGATAAGAAGCGACAAACTAAGATGCAACATGACAACACATGACAAGTCAAGACACAGTGAGAGATACAAAATAAATCAAAAATCTAAAGCAGAAATCAAAAAGTCAAGATACGATATGACAAGATAAGACACGACAAGTCGAGATGAAACATAACAAATCAAAACGAAAAAAAAGACACGATAAAACAAGACAAAAGACAAAATGACCGAATACGACATGTCAAGACTCGACTCATCAACAAGACACAACATAAGAAAACAAGAGTTGACATCGACCGACCAGAACCAGAAGACGATGAACAAAAAGACGAGTAACAACAAGACGTTTTATGATAAGAAACGACGAGTCAAGATACAACGTGACGAGACATGTCACGACTTAATACGTCAACAAGACATGATACAAAAAGACATGATAAAGACATTAGACCACATGACAAGACGGGATGTGTTAAGACAACAATATTACTACAGCAACACTGAAGCCGTCTCTGGTGGACAGAATAACAGACACGACATGTCAAGACTCGACATGTCAACATGACAAGACATAAGAGATTAGAAAAGAGACAATAGACAAACGAGAATTTACAACGAGATTTGATACGATAAGAAACGACAAATGAAGACGACACAACAGACAAGACGTGATATGAAACGACACGACAGCGAGTAACAATACTGAAGCCGTCTCTGGTGGACAGAATAACAGACACAGCACCACATGTCAAGATTCCATACATAAGAGATTAGAAAAGAGACAATAGACCAAAAGGGAAGTTACGACGAGATTAGATACGTTAAGAAACGACACATCGAGATGCAACAAGACGACACGACAGACGTGATATGAAACGACAGCGAGTAACGATAGTGTCTGGTGGACAGAGCGAGAGACAAAGTGACTGGAGCTGTGTCTGAAAGAAAGAGTCTCTGATGGCAACACTTGATACGTCCTCCTGCTCCACCAGTGCCGGGTTCAATTCTGGCGTCTGATGTGCAAAAATAATAACATCCATGAGAAAATGTCACAATGTTCCCTCATGCATGCAGACTGTGACTCGCACTGACACGTCCTGAGCCTCAGCCTCCAGTTCATCAGGATCTGCTGACCTGGACGTCTCCTGACAGCATTTACACCCAAGGACCTCAAGAGCACGCCGGGACTCTTGGCTTTTTCGGCATGTTGTGCATTTCATCTGCAGTCGCTCGCATTTCATCCTCCGCTGTCGGAGCGACGACAAGTCTGCGGCCGCAGGCGCCGCGCGTCCTTTTATCGCCGTCAAATCATCCGGCCGGAAAGTCAGCGCGCCGGTCCGGAGCCAAGATGGCGGCGGCGCCGACCTCCGTCCTCGTCGGCGCTCACGGCGCTCACTGGCGCTCACGGCGCTCACGGCGCTCACGGCGCTCACGGCGCTTCACCGCGGTCGCGCAGGAATGGTGTCGTCTGCAGAGAAGCTGCGACGCCGGAGCAGTTTTCATGAGCTCGGCACTTTTTCTATCGTTTATCGTCTGCTCGTCCTGGACAAGGTGACGCTGAGACTGAGGTCATGTGGAGGAAAAACACTCTTAGATCACGAGCAGAATATAGAAGTAGTTCAGCGCCGATGGTTTGATTTAACAGAAAAATCTTGAAACTTGTTGTTTTTAAGCAGTAATCTATATTGAAACAATGTGATCATGTATGTGTGTCATGTGATCATGTATGGGTGTCATGTGATCATGTATGGCTGTCATGTGATCATGTATGTGTGTCATGTGATCATGTATGTGTGTCATGTGATCATGTATGAGTGTCATGTGATCATGTATGTGTGTCATGTGATCATGTATGTGTGTCATGTGATCATGTATGGGTGTCATGTGATCATGTATGGATGTCATGTGATCATGTATGGTGTCATGTGATCATGTATGTGTGTCATGTGATCATGTATGTGTGTCATGTGATCATGTATGGATGTCATGTGATCATGTATGTGTGTCATGTGATCATGTATGTGTGTCATGTGATCATGTATGTGTGTCATGTGATCATGTACAGTGTCATGTGATCATGTATGGTGTCATGTGATCATGTATGGTGTCATGTGATCATGTATGGTGTCATGTGATCATGTATGGTGTCATGTGATCATGTATGGGTGTCATGTGATCATGTATGGATGTCATGTGATCATGTATGTGTGTCATGTGATCATGTATGGGTGTCATGTGATCATGTATGGATGTCATGTGATCATGTACAGCGTCATGTGATCATGTATGTGTGTCATGTGATCATGTATGGCTGTCATGTGATCATGTACAGTGTCATGTGATCATGTATGTGTGTCATGTGATCATGTACAGTGTCATGTGATCATGTACAGCGTCATGTGATCATGTATGTGTGTCATGTGATCATGTATGGCTGTCATGTGATCATGTACAGTGTCATGTGATCATGTATGGTGTCATGTGATCATGTATGGTGTCATGTGATCATGTATGGTGTCATGTGATCATGTATGGTGTCATGTGATCATGTATGGTGTCATGTGATAATGTATGGTGTCATGTGATCATGTATGGTGTCATGTGATCATGTATGGTATCATGTGATCATGTATGGTGTCATGTGATCATGTATGGCTGTCATGTGATCATGTATGGCTGTCATGTGATCATGTACAGTGTCATGTGATCATGTATGGCTGTCATGTGATCAGATTTCTCATCGTAACTGATCCTCTCTTGGTTGTAAAAGTTTGACTTGAGGTCGTTTGAAGGTTAAACTTGCTTTAAACGTTAAATTCATTGAAGATTGTTGATGGTGTCTAACAATCCCAGAGACTTTAAATCTGAAGACCTTCTTGAAGACCTCCATCTTCTCCTGTGTGAGGTCCCTCACTGTCTCCTCCCATCAACCATCAGTCCTTCTTGTTTCTCATCTTGACCTTCAATGACCTCAGTCTCAGTCAAGTCTGGTCCAGTCAACCTTTACTTTTGTCAAGTCTGTTCTAAAAAGTCTTCATGAGAACCTTCTGTGACCTCAACACTTCTTCTGTCCCGCAGAGGATCGTTCTCAGATCGGCAAAGGCGTCGCTGTGATCACGGTCCTGGACATCAACGACAACGCTCCCGTCTTCGCCATCGACTACGAGACGCTGCTCTGTGAGAACTCTGTGCCGGGACAGGTACTGACCTCCTGCTGGGTCTTTTCTCTCTTTCTCTTTCCATCCCTTCAGCTCAGCTTTTGATTCACCATCAAACCATCAAAGGACCAGTCTTGGTTCTTCAGCTCGCGGTGGCTCCTGTGAGAACATTAGTTTGCGTCATTAGTAGGATGGTGCAGATTAAATAGCAGGTGTTGTTGTTTTATCCTTCATTAGAGACGCGACTACACACGGAATTAACTTTCCTTTGGTCTTGATCTGCTCTGGTGTTTCACGCCGGTGTCTCACTCCGGTGTCTCACTCCGGTGTCTCACTCCGGTGTCTCACTCCGGTGTCTCAATCCAGTGTCTCACTCCGGTGTCTCAATCCAGTGTCTCACTCCGGTGTCTCACTCCTGTGTCTCATACTGGTGTCTCACTCCTGTGTCTCACTCCGGTGTCTCAATCCAGTGTCTCACTACAGTGTCTCACTCCGGTGTCTCACTCTGGTGTCTCAATCCGGTGTCTCACTCCGGTGTCTCAATCCAGTGTCTCACTCCGGTGTCTCACTCCTGTGTCTCATACTGGTGTCTCACTCCTGTGTCTCACTCCGGTGTCTCAATCCAGTGTCTCACTACAGTGTCTCACTCCGGTGTCTCACTCTGGTGTCTCAATCCGGTGTCTCACTCCGGTGTCTCAATCCAGTGTCTCACTCCGGTGTCTCAATCCAGTGTCTCACTCCGGTGTCTCACTCCTGTGTCTCATACTGGTGTCTCACTCCTGTGTCTCACTCCGGTGTCTCAATCCAGTGTCTCACTACAGTGTCTCACTCCGGTGTCTCACTCTGGTGTCTCAATCCGGTGTCTCACTCCGGTGTCTCAATCCAGTGTCTCACTCCGGTGTCTCACTCCTGTGTCTCATACTGGTGTCTCACTCCTGTGTCTCACTCCGGTGTCTCAATCCAGTGTCTCACTACAGTGTCTCACTCCGGTGTCTCACTCTGGTGTCTCAATCCGGTGTCTCACTCCGGTGTCTCAATCCAGTGTCTCACTCCGGTGTCTCAATCCGGTGTCTCACTCCGGTGTCTCAATCCGGTGTCTCATACTGGTGTCTCACTCCTGTGTCTCACTCCGGTGTCTCAATCCAGTGTCTCACTACAGTGTCTCACTCCGGTGTCTCACTCTGGTGTTTCACGCCGGTGTCTCACTCCGGTGTCTCAATCCAGTGTCTCACTCCGGTGTCTCACTACAGTGTCTCGCTCTGGTGTTTCACGTCTGTGTCTCACTCCGGTGTCTCACTCCGGTGCCTCATACTGGTGTCTCACTCCGGTGTCTCAATCCAGTGTCTCACTACAGTGTCTCACTCCGGTGTCTCACTCTGGTGTTTCACGCCGGTGTCTCACTCCGGTGTCTCACTCCGGTGTCTCACTCCGGTGTCTCATACTGGTGTCTCAATCCAGTGTCTCACTCCGGTGTCTCACTACAGTGTCTCACTCTGGGGTCTCACTCCGGTGTCTCACTCTAGTGTCTAATGCTGGTGTCTCATCCAATGACTAAAGCTGGTGTCTCACTCCAGTGTCTCACTCTGGTGTCTCACTCTTGTGTCTCACTCTGGTGTCTCACTCTTGTGTCTCACTCCGGTGTCTCACTCTGGTGTCTCAATCTTGTGTCTCACTCTGGTGTCTCACTCTTGTGTCTCACTCCGGTGTCTCACTCTGGTGTCTCACTCGTGTGTCTCACTCCGGTGTCTCACTCCGGTGTCTCACTCTTGTGTCTCACTCCGGTGTCTCACTCTGGTGTCTCACTCCGGTGTCTCACTCCGGTGTCTCACTCTCAGGCAGCGAGCAGAAAGCGTGTCCAGGTTGTGGAGTAATAGCAGGACAATGACGTGTCTTCAGTGATGAATGTCGTCCTGCTCGTCCAGAAACGATGACATGAAAGAATCACTGAATTCTGTTAAACGTTGTTGTTTCCACAGCTGTTGTTACTCGCGGCGACTTGAATGAGACGCGACTTCATCACAGGATCTCTAGATATAAAAGTATGAGACGAATAGTTGAATTGATTTCATCAAAAATTCAAATGTTTTTTTTTAAAACAAGAATAAGTTTAAATCAATGAAATGATTAAATGATCGTAAATTGATTTAATTCAATTCCTGAATTTTACTTCAAAGATGTAAGATGAATAAGGCAGAGAAATATTGAAACTACATCATAAAATGTTCTTAAATTAATAATACATATTAATATATGTATATATATATATATGTTTATATATATTCCAAACTCTCCACACACCCTCAGGGTCCCTCGACGTCCCTCGTCTCCACCATCAGAGGATGGAGTGATTGTTCTGCCTCACTCCAGTCATTACAGTTTCCTCGTCTGCCGCCGACGAGTCTTTCTTTCCGGCCTCGACGAGCTCCGGGCCGATGGCGAGCGAACGCCTTGTTTCAGCGTCTCTCGGCGCCGTAACTCACCGGCATCTCACGGGTTACGGCGCCGCCGTTGTCTCGGCTCGGATTTAATAAGCAGAGGAAACAACAATCATCCGTCGCGAGGCTTCAACATAAATATTCCACCGGCGAGTGTTTATCAATAAGACGCTTCATGAGACGCGTCGCTTTCTAAAAATACTCGTCTGGAAACTTAGACGTCAAGGTCGTGACGAACAACAAACCTCTTGTGCGACTTAAAAAGTCGAAACATTATGACCTGCTGACCAACATGTATGACCTGTTCACTGAATCATCACACTCTGGCTGAGGAATGTACACGTCATGCTGACGAAAGCATGTCTGTAGAATCCCAAGACATTCTTCAGCCAGAAATAAGAGTTGAAAACATATGAACATGACGGGCTCATAACTCACTGAATTCATTCTTTAATCAGTCGTAACTCACTGTGTTGTTTCGTGTGTGTGTGTGTAGGTGTGTATGTGTATGTATGTGTAGGTGTGTATGTGTGTGTAGGTGTGTATGTGTATGTATGTGTAGGTGTGTATGTGTGTGTGTGTGCATGTGTATGTATGTGTAGCTGTGTATGTGTGTGTGTGTGTATGTGTGTGTAGGTGTGTATGTGTATGTATGTGTAGGTGTGTATGTGTGTGTGTGTGTATGTGTATGTATGTGTAGGTGTGTATGTGTGTGTAGGTGTGTCTGTGTATGTATGTGTAGGTGTGTATGTGTATGTATGTGTAGGTGTGTATGAATGTGTATGTGTAGGTGTGTATGTGTGTGTATGTGTAGGTGTGTATGTGTGTGTAGGTGTGTATGTGTATGTATGTGTAGGTGTGTATGTGTGTGTAGCTGTGTCTGTGTATGTATGTGTAGGTGTGTATGTGTATGTATGTGTAGGTGTGTATGTGTGTGTAGGTGTGTCTGTGTATGTATGTGTAGGTGTGTATGTGTGTGTAGGTGTGTATGTGTAGGTATGTGTAGGTGTGTGTATGCGTAGATGTGTATGCATGTGTAGGTGTAGGTGTGTATGTATGTGTGTATTCGTGTATAGGTGTGTATCTGTGTAGGTGTGTGTTGGTGTGAATGTGTGTAGGTGTGTGTGTGTGTGTATGTGTGTAGGTGTGTTTGTGTGTGTGTAGGTGTTTGTTGGTGTGAATGTGTGTAGGTGTGTGTGTGTTTAGGTGTGTGTGTGTGTAGGTGTGTATGTTTGTAGGTGTGTGTAGGTGTGTATGTGTGTAGGTGTGTGTAGGTGTGTGTGTGTATGTGTATATGTGTCTAGGTGTATGTGTGTGTAGGTGTGTATGTGTAGGTATGTTTGTCTGTGAGTGTGTGTGTGTGTGTGTGTGCATGCGTGTGTGTTTATTTCTTGTGTGAGTGTGTATTTACATGTACATCTATGTGTATGTCTGTATCTGTCTGTGTATGTGTGTGTGTGTGTGTGTGTGTGTGTGTGTGTGTGTGTGTGTGTGTGTGTGTGTGTGTGTGTGTGGGTGCGTGTGTGTGTGTGTGTGTGTGTGTGTATGTGTGTGTGTGTGTGTCACCATCGTCTCTCTTTTGTGTTACTATTTATTAAACATGTTTCAGCTCCAAACACATCAGTGAAAGCAGTGACGGTCAAAGATGATGTCGTACGCAGACGATGTGACGACATACGTCAGTGAACCTGTGTCTCTGGTGTCTCTGGTGTCTCTGGTGTCTCTGGTGTCTCTGGTGTCTCTGGTGTCTCTGGTGTCTCTGGTGTGTCTCTGGTGTCTCTGGTGTCTCTGGTGTCTCTGGTGTCTCTGGTGTCTCTGGTGTCTCTGGTGTGTCTCTGGTGTTTCTGGTGTCTCTGGTGTCTCTGGTGTCTCTGGTGTCTCTGGTGTCTCTGGTGTCTCTGGTGTTTCTGGTGTCTCTGGTGTCTCTGGTGTCTCTGGTGTTTCTGGTGTCTCTGGTGTCTCTGGTGTCTCTGGTGTTTCTGGTGTCTCTGGTGTCTCTGGTGTTTCTGGTGTCTCTGGTGTCTCTGGTGTCTCTGGTGTTTCTGGTGTCTCTGGTATCTCTGGTGTCTCTGGTGTCTCTGGTGTCTCTGGTGTCTCTGGTGTCTCTGGTGTTTCTGGTGTCTCTGGTGTCTCTGGTGTCTCTGGTGTCTCTGGTGTCTCTGGTGTTTCTGGTGTCTCTGGTGTCTCTGGTGTCTCTGGTGTTTCTGGTGTCTCTGGTGTCTCTGGTGTTTCTGGTGTCTCTGGTATCTCTGGTGTCTCTGGTGTCTCTGGTGTTTCTGGTGTCTCTGGTATCTCTGGTGTCTCTGGTGTCTCTGGTGTCTCTGGTGTCTCTGGTGTCTCTGGTGTTTCTGGTGTCTCTGGTGTCTCTGGTGTCTCTGGTGTCTCTGGTGTCTCTGGTGTCTCTGGTGTCTCTGGATGAATCTGCTCCAGTAACTGAGCAGCAGCTCGAGGGACGGAGAGTGTTTGACATTTGTAAGCAGCGTCACCGCCTGAATCTCAACGAGCGGTTCTGTTAGCAGACGGACCCGTGACCCCGCGACCCTCAGGCGCCCCCCCACACGCCTCCTGATTCCTAATTAAAGCGCCTGTTGTGTCCAGTGTCCCCCCGTCCGTCGGAGCGTCCGCCGCCCACAGACTGTCACAGTCGCTCTCGGCGTCACGGGTGAACGAGGACACTCTGGCGCGGCGACAGGAGAACCTGCCGTTCTTCAAACCTCATTAAGACTCTTCTCGGTGCCGCATCCCCACTGAGACGCCACTTGTCGGGATCATCGGAGCATCTGTCGGCTGATACAATATTAATCGATGTGATGATGGAGGGGCACAAGGCAGCGCCGGAGAGCAGGGGGGGGTGACTCAGTGACATCAGACGACCTCAGTGACATCAGACGACCTCAGAGACGTGAGACGACCTCAGACACGTGAGACGACCTCAGAGACATGAGACGACCTCAGAGACATGAGACGACCTCAGAGACATGAGACGACCTCAGAGACATGAGTCGACCTCAGAGACATGAGACGACCTCAGAGACATGAGACGACTTCAGAGACATGAGACGACCTCAGACACGTGAGACGACCTCAGAGACGTGAGACGACTTCAGAGACATGAGACGACCTCAGAGACATGAGACGACCTCAGAGACGTGAGACGACCTCAGAGACATGAGACGACCTCAGAGACATGAGACGACCTCAGAGACGTGAGACGACCTCAGAGACATGAGACGACCTCAGAGACATGAGACGATTTCAGAGACGTGAGACGACTTCAGAGTCATGAGACGACCTCAGAGACGTGAGACGACCTCAGAGACATGAGACGACCTCAGAGACATGAGACGATTTCAGAGACGTGAGACGACTTCAGAGACATGAGACGACCTCAGAGACGTGAGACGACCTCAGAGACATGAGACGACCTCAGAGACATGAGACGACCTCAGAGACGTGAGACGACCTCAGAGACATGAGACGACCTCAGAGACGTGAGTCGACCTCAGAGACGTGAGACGACCTCAGAGACGTGAGACGACCTCAGAGACGTGAGACGACCTCAGAGACGTGAGACGACCTCAGAGACATGAGACGACCTCAGAGACGTGAGTCGACCTCAGAGACATGAGACGACCTCAGAGACGTGAGTCGACCTCAGAGACATGAGACGACCTCAGAGACGTGAGACGACCTCAGAGACATGAGACGACCTCAGAGACATGAGACACTTCAAACACTGACGGTTTCTAAAGGTAGTATTTCATGATTGTTACATTTGAACTTCTGGGCCTCCGTAGAAAACATTATGGCCAACAATCGTTCAAACATCAGTCGTCACTAAAACTCTGGTCAGACTCTGATGAAGTTTAACTATTATTTGATTCGATGAACATCAAACTTCATCAACGACGCTCAGCATCGTCTCACCTTCACTCTCGACTGACGTGTTGATCGTTTAAGTTTGTTCATGAATTTACATATTAATCATTAGAAGTGTGAACAACATGGAGGTGAAGAAGTTTACTCTCCTGACAGAAGTGTGTGTGTGTGTGTGTGTGTGCGTGTGTGTGTGTGTGTGTGTGTGTGTGTGTGTGTGTGTGTGTGTGTGTGTGTGTGTGTGTGTGTGTTTGTCTGTGTGTGTGTGTGTGCTTGTGTGTGTGTGTGTGTGTGTGTTTGTCTGTGTGTGTGTGTGTGTTTGTCTGTGTGTGTGTGTGTGCTTGTGTGTGTGTGTGTGTGTGTGTTTGTCTGTGTGTGTGTGTGTGTGTGTTTGTCTGTGTGTGTGTGTGTGTGTGCTTGTGTGTGTGTGTGTGTGTGTTTATGTGTGTGTGTTTGTGTGTGTGTGTTTGTGTGTTTATGTGTGTGTGTGTGTGTTTGTGTGTTTATGTGTGTGTGTGTGTGTTTGTGTGTTTATGTGTGTGCGTTTATATGTGTGTGGGGGGGTGTGTGTGTGTGTGTGTGTATTTATGTCTGTGTGTGTGTTTGTGTATTTATGTGTGTGTGTTTATGTGTGTGTGTTTATGTGTGTGTGTTTATGTGTGTGTGTTTATGTGTGTGTGTGTGTTTAGTTTCTACTCTTGTGATAAATGATTGGAGAAAAACTAAGAAAGTATTTCATGATTAACTTCAAGTTACTGTGAAAATAAGTTAAACGTCTCCATGTTTTTAAACCATTTCTGCAGATTAAAGTGAATGAAAAGTTGATCAAAGTCACGATGTTGTGACACTGAAGGTGTGAAGACCTGATGTGAGATGTTTATTTACGACGACATGTGTGAGTGTGTGTGTGTGTGTGTGTGTGTGTGTGTGTGTGTGTGTGTGTGTGTGTGTGTGTGTGTGTGTGTGACTTTATCACCTTCAGAGTCTAGAGTCACTCACGAGGTGACACACGATAATGAACATGATATTTATGTAATTAAATATATATATGTACGTATATCATTATTACAAATTTTACGATAGTACACACAGTAATGACACAAATATAACATGATATTCATGTATTTAAATATATATATTTATCATTATTACAATTGTTACGATCATTTATTTATTTATTTTCTGCTGCTTATTCTCTTGTGGGGGTCGCGGGGAGACTGGACTCTATCCCAGTTTCTTAGGGTGAGAGGCAGGGGACACCCTGGACAGGAGGCCAGTCTGTCTCAGGACACACAATCATTCGCACACACACACTCATACATGCAGATAATTTTCAATAAACTGTGGGAGGAAACTGGAGTAAATGGAAGCGAACCTGTGAACTAGATTTGTACTTAAGATTAAACAAAAGTTCACACTGAGGTCAGAGGTCAGAGTAGAACATTTATTGTTTTTTATTATTATTTTATTAACATTAACAAAACTGTGTTACATTTTTTTGTTTTGGAATTTTCTCACCTGAGACCTCACCTGAGCTCTCACCTGAGACCTCACCTGAGCTCTCACCTGAGCTCTCACCTGAGACCTCACCTGAGCTCTCACCTGAGCTCTCACCTGAGCTCTCACCTGAGCTCTCACCTGAGCTCTCACCTGAGACCTCACCTGAGCTCTCACCTGAGCTCTCACCTGAGCTCTCATCTGAGCTCTCACCTGAGCTCTCATCTGAGCTCTCACCTGAGACCTCATCTGAGCTCTCACCTGAGCTCTCACCTGAGACCTCACCTGAGCTCTCACCTGAGCTCTCACCTGAGCTCTCATCTGAGCTCTCACCTGAGCTCTCACCTGAGCTCTCACCTGAGACCTCATCTGAGCTCTCACCTGAGCTCTCACCTGAGCTCTCATCTGAGCTCTCACATGAGCTCTCACATGAGCTCTCATCTGAGACCTCATCTGAGCTCTCACCTGAGCTCTCATCTGAGACCTCACCTGAGCTCTCACCTGAGCTCTCACCTGAGCTCTCACCTGAGACCTCATCTGAGCTCTCATCTGAGCTCTCACCTGAGCTCTCACCTGAGCTCTCACATGAGCTCTCACCTGAGCTCTCACCTTAGCTCTCACATGAGCTCTCACCTGAGCTCTCACCTTAGCTCTCACATGAGCTCTCACCTGAGCTCTCACCTTAGCTCTCACCTGAGCTCTCACCTGAGCTCTCACCTTAGCTCTCACATGAGCTCTCACCTGAGCTCTCACCTTAGCTCTCACCTGAGCTCTCACCTGAGCTCTCACCTTAGCTCTCACATGAGCTCTCACCTTAGCTCTCACCTGAGCTCTCACCTGAGCTCTCACCTGAGCTCTCATCTGAGCTCTCATCTGAGCTCTCACATGAGCTCTCACCTGAGCTCTCACATGAGCTCTCACCTGAGCTCTCACCTGAGCTCTCACCTGAGCTCTCACATGAGCTCTCACCTGAGCTCTCACCTTAGCTCTCACCTGAGCTCTCACCTGAGCTCTCACCTGAGCTCTCACCTGAGCTCTCACCTGAGCTCTCACATGAGCTCTCACCTGAGCTCTCACTTGAGCTCTCACCTGAGCTCTCACCTGAGACCTCACCTGAGCTCTCACCTGAGCTCTCACCTGAGACCTCGACTCACACTGAGTTGACGCTCGTGTCTCTGACTTGAACTTAGATATAAATAAACATCTCGTCCGATGTCAGTGGTTGTCATGGCGACGGCAACTGTCAGCAGAGTTGATGGAGCTGTGAAGCTGCGACTTGAACACATGAGACTCGATGGCTCGCTACACACACACACACACACACACACACACACACACACACACACACACACACACACACACTCACACTCACACTCACACACACACACACACACACACACACACACACACACACACACACACACACACACACACACACACACTCACACTCACACTCACACACACACACACACACATACACACACACACACACACACACACACTGTCATCGTATTGATGATGTTTTAAGATTGTGTTTGTGTTTATTCAGGATCAGAAAAACCTTCAAAGAGTTTCTATGGTTTAAAATATTCGAGTCAAATCCGTCGATTGTTGAAAAAGATCGAAAAAGACGTTGTTGACAAACGTGTCAAAAGACGCCGAAAATAAGAAGCCGTTTGTCGTCACCTTTTGTCCTCCTTCACCTCCTTCATCCTCTTCATCCTCTTCATCCTCTTCATCCTCTTCTTCCTCTTCATCCTCTTCTTCCTCTTCATCCTCTTCATCCTCTTCTTCCTCTTCATCCTCTTCATCCTCTTCATCCTCTTCATCCTCTTCTTCCTCTTCATCCTCTTCATCCTCTTCATCCTCTTCCTCCTCTTCATCCTCTTCCTCCTCTTCATCCTCTTCTTCCTCTTCATCCTCTTCCTCCTCTTCTTCCTCTTCATCCTCTTCCTCCTCTTCCTCCTCTTCATCCTCTTCCTCCTCTTCATCCTCGCGTCGACTCAGGAACCCGTGATTCACGGCGTCTGAGGCTCGTTAACGTCTTCAGACGATTTATGTCTTCGTCGCCCGACTCCAGCCATCAGAGGATCCGGCGCCGAGAGGTTCCTCGGAAAATGCCTGGAGAATCATCGTTGCTAATGAAAGGCATTATACATTACAAAGTGTCTGATTGAACGCCGTCTCTCCCGGAGATGAGCGGCGACGCTCACAAGGGTTGCGAGGATGATTCCCGGAGACTCGAGGAGCGGCTTTGGATCGTCGTCCCTGATCCGGGAAACATGTTTACAGAAGACAGATCTCGGGAATAAGACGATAACCTTCTCCGCGGCTGATGCTAATGCTGCCGCAAACACCGACATAATCCTTTGTGATTAGATTTTCTGATGAAAGCGCAAATATTTACATTTAGTTGGAGAAACAAAGTGAAATATTCATGAGTTCTCGCCCCGCCTGCCAGATCGCATGATGGGGCGCGAGCGTCGCCCCGCCCACGCCGACCCCTCGTACCTCGTTTGATCAGGCCTGACAGGTGCTAATCCTTCGCTCTTCTTTCTGTTTCTTTACGTCTCGTGTTGGATCTTCGCGACAGTTTCCACAGACATGGGATGCATCGCATGCATGGGTTCGACTCCCGCTGCTGCGTCCTGCGGAGCGCCGCCCGCGGGTCGTTAGAATGAATAAATAGGTTATTAGAAATAGTAAATCGCTGCCGGCTGTGAACATGTTTGTGTGCGACTGCATTATTGATGCACTCGTGCGTCACGACGCGAGTGAAGAAGATGCTTCTCTGACGACGACGAGGATAGTTTGTCGTGTTGTTGCTTCAGGACGTGACGTTTATCGTAGATCGAGGATATTATTTAGACGCGAACTTGTGGCCCCGACACTGTGCTCGTGTGGCCCTGGTGTGTGAACCTTTCTGACCGTTGTTATCGTTAATTTGTCGTTAATATTTACCTTTTTAATATTATATTTAATATTTATATCAACACTAAATACAACTTGTTCCAGGGCAGGACTTTCATATAAATCAAAACTTTAAATTGATTTATTGAAATGTTTTCTAAGGATTTAACTTTTTTCTAATCATTTGATTAAATATTGTCTATATTTTCTTTACCAATCATTGAAATCAATAATGTATATATTGAACTGTACCTATTTCTTTTTATAATTTAATCCAATTATCAATTATTATTTTACACATAAAGTTTTATATAGTAATTCCAAGACTTTTAAAATAAATGAATAAATTCAACATGTGTTTAACTCCAAGACTTTAGAAATAAATATATATCAAACTTTCAGCCAATCACGAGACACACAGACGATCACATGATGACGTAGAAGAACATGATCCAGTATCTCTGTGCTCTGTTGGTATTGTCTGGAATATATATATATATATATATATATATTTAGATATATTATAAGAACATATTATGTTGAATTGTAAAGAATAAACATTTTTACAAATCCTCAGAAAATATTTAATTTAAATTATGAAATAAAAATTAATTTAAAATATATATACAAAATTCCATTATTAAAAAAATAATAATCGGAGAATGAATATGATGGTTTAATCCCTTGTGTTTCTGTTTGGTCAAGATGTATTTATGGAAGCCAGGGAGGTCATTGACCTTTGACCCAGAGACAACACAAGCAGTGATGTGTTGATGAAGCTTCATGAAACAGTGTCATTATCTTCAGAGTCCACTAGATGGTAGTGATGTGTTGATGAAGCTTCATGAAACAGTGTCATTATCTTCAGAGTCCACTAGATGGTAGTGATGTGTTGATGAAGCTTCATGAAACAGTGTCATTATCTTCAGAGTCCACTAGATGGTAGTGATGTGTTGATGAAGCTTCATGAAACAGTGTCATTATCTTCAGAGTCCCTAGATGGTAGTGATGTGTTGATGAAGCTTCATGAAACAGTGTCATTATCTTCAGAGTCCACTAGATGGTAGTGATGTGTCGATGAAGCTTCATGAAACAGTGTCATTATCTTCAGAGTCCACTAGATGGTAGTGATGTGTTGATGAAGCTTCATGAAACAGTGTCATTATCTTCAGAGTCCACTAGATGGTAGTGATGTGTCGATGAAGCTTCATGAAACAGTGTCATTATCTTCAGAGTCCAGTAGATGGTAGTGATGTGTTGATGAAGCTTCATGAAACAGTGTCATTATCTTAAGAGTCCACTAGATGGCGTCTCTACACTATTTAGTTTTGAAAAAGTGTTCTAATGAATAATCATTTTAAAGTTATGGCGCCACCTACTGACCTCTGAACAACATGACACTGTTTCATGAAGCTTCACCAGCAACAAGGATTTAAAAACAAAATGTTTGTTTTAAAAATGTCACAGTTATTAAAGTCAACTATTTCATGTTCTGATAGAATCGACGACTCAAACATCTGCGAGTAAATCAGCGACAGTCGTGTCGACCTTCGTCTACGATCGTACTTCTGTGACGAGGAAATACTTTCCGTCGCCTGAGAATCTCCTCAGACGTGAGCAGACGCTCCATCTAATCTTCCGTGTCTCGCTCCAGGAGATCCAGACCATCAGCGCCGTGGACAGAGACGAGCCTCTGAGCGGACATCGCTTCTACTTCGCCTTGGCGGCTCCTGTGGCCGGAAACCTGAACTTCACGCTCCGAGACAACAAAGGTCAGTAGTTCTGCTGCCGGCTCTTGAAACTTTTGCTTCTCAGCGTGAGATCTGTCGCTCCGTCTCCTCGTTCAAAAGACGGTAAGTGCTCGTCGCAGCAGCTTCCAAACAACCGTAAAAATCCAAACGTCCTCGGACGAGCGTCGCTGAAGTCAGAGTCTGTTTCCGCCCACTTCACTTCGGCTCCAGAGGCCGTCGACTCTTCTGCTCGATCTGCTCCGAGTCTGGACACAATCTGTTGGCCTCGCACCCGGAGAGACCGTCGTCCTCCCACGGCGAGCCCCGGACGCTCCAATTGAAACCATAATTCTTGTGTGACAACATGGCCGCCGGCGAGTGTTTCTGGAGCCGCTCGTGAAAACACGAACTTTCCTCTGCAAGTGGAGCGTGTCGTGGTGATGCTCTGTTTCCGACGAGTCCGGGAGTCCGTCGGGGAAAAGTACACATAATAATGTGCTGCATGTAACACACTCAACTAGTATTAATACTGTGTTTGTCAGAATATATAAAGTTCACTTTCCTTAACTTCCATGAATCCTTCAATTCTCTCAAAAACAGTTTGTTTACGAAGTAATTCTTGTACTTTCTGACCTGAAACTGATTCTTTCATGAAGTCAAACATCTGTCAAATGAAGTTTCCTTTAAGAAGGCTCTACTGTATGAGTGAAAGAGCCTTGTGAAGTAATACTAATGAACCTCCTGGAGTAGAACTACTGAATCTTGCAGAGTAATACTAAAGAGCTTTGAGGAGTAATACTACGAAGGTTTAAGGAGTAATACTACAAAGCCTCTCGCATGAATACTATTGTGTCTCGTGGAGTAATGCTACACAGTCTTGCATATAATCACTAGAGAGTCTCAAAGTAATAGGACATTTGACAGATTTTGTGTGTACAAGTACAACTAATGTGTACAGTGTGTAGAACTAATAATTTTGAGTTCAGTAAACATGACAATAATTTCTAGACAATATACACTGTTGATTCTTCCAGTATTTTAAGTGCACCTTATAGTAAAAACCCAATAGTACTTCAATATTACATCCTCATTAGAAGGTGTGATGAAGAAAAGTGAAAATCTAAGTTCACCAAAACTGTGTGAGAACCACGAGCTGCTGGTCAACAGTGAAGTTACGTCTCCACGACCTCCACAGTTGCCATGGCGATGAGTACACACGGCTTCAGAGAAAACTTTCAAAGTACTATTTATTAATGCAAGAAAACTTGCTGAAACCACCACAAAATAAAGGTCCTTTTGAGTTTTTTCTTCCTCATTATGCATCGTTTTGTTAGTGTCTTATACTCCAGAGCAACGAATAGTACTTCTGTGAGCTTCTCTGCTTAACTTAACGTTAACTTCTGTAAGTTAATCACATACTACACTAAATACTCTAACACACACTAAACCAGGCCTCCTGGAGATGTAGGAAAATCTACACAAAGTTGCATCAAAAAGACCTAAAACAGAGTACGTGTCCAGGTGAAACAGGAAGTATTATCAACTTATTATCGTCCTGAAAACATTGTTCTTTAGAAAACTAGAAAAGTACTCAGAGAGGATTCTGCCAAGAAAGGAGCGTCTGGTTCATGACCAGGACTTAGTGATCAGAAAATAAAAACTCCAAAAGTAAAAGTCTGTAACACAGCTATCCTGGAAATCATCTGGAAATGATCAAAGTTCTCGTTTGTCAAAATACTACAGAGCCTCACAGAGTAATATTACGGACCCTCACAGAGTAATACTATGGAGCCTCACAGAGTAATACTATGGAACCTCATTGAGTAATACTATGGAGCATCACAGAGTAATACTATGGATCCTCAGAGAGTAATACTATGGAGCCTCATGGAGCCTCACAGAGTAATACTATGGAGCCTCAGAGAGTAATACTATGGAGCCTCACAGAGTAATACTATGGAGCCTCACAGAGTAATACTACGGAGCCTCATGGAGCCTCACAGAGTAATACTATGGAGCCTCAGAGAGTAATACTATGGAGCCTCACAGAGTAATACTATGGAGCCTCAGAGAGTAATACTACGGAGCCTCATGGAGCCTCACAGAGTAATACTATGGAGCCTCAGAGAGTAATACTATGGAGCCTCACAGAGTAATACTATGGAGCCTCACAGAGTAATACTATGGAGCCTCACAGAGTAATACTATGGAGCCTCACAGAGTAATACTATGGAGCCTCACAGAGTAATACTACGGAGCCTCATGGAGCCTCACAGAGTAATACTATGGAGCCTCAGAGAGTAATACTATGGAGCCTCACAGAGTAATACTATGGAGCCTCAGAGAGTAATACTACGGAGCCTCATGGAGCCTCACAGAGTAATACTATGGAGCCTCAGAGAGTAATACTATGGAGCCTCACAGAGTAATACTATGGAGCCTCACAGAGTAATACTATGGAGCCTCAGAGAGTAATACTATGGAGCCTCACAGAGTAATACTATGGAGCCTCACAGAGTAATACTATGGAGCCTCACAGAGTAATACTATGGAGCCTCACAGAGTAATACTATGGAGCCTCACAGAGTAATACTACGGAGCCTCATGGAGCCTCACAGAGTAATACTATGGAGCCTCAGAGAGTAATACTATGGAGCCTCACAGAGTAATACTATGGAGCCTCACAGAGTAATACTACGGAGCCTCATGGAGCCTCACAGAGTAATACTATGGAGCCTCAGAGAGTAATACTATGGAGCCTCACAGAGTAATACTATGGAGCCTCACAGAGTAATACTATGGAGCCTCACAGAGTAATACTATGGAGCCTCACAGAGTAATACTATGGAGCCTCACAGAGTAATACTATGGAGCCTCAGAGAGTAATACTACGGAGCCTCATGGAGCCTCACAGAGTAATACTATGGAGCCTCAGAGAGTAATACTATGGAGCCTCACATAGTAATACTATGGAGCCTCACAGAGTAATACTATGGAGCCTCACAGAGTAATACTATGGAGCCTCACAGAGTAATACTATGGAGCTTCACAGAGTAATACTATGGAGCCTCACAGAGTAATACTATGGAACCTCATTGAGTAATACTATGGAGCATCACAGAGTAATACTATGGATCCTCAGAGAGTAATACTATGGAGCCTCATGGAGCCTCACAGAGTAATACTATGGAGCCTCAGAGAGTAATACTATGGAGCCTCACATAGTAATACTATGGAGCCTCAGAGAGTAATACTACGGAGCCTCATGGAGCCTCACAGAGTAATACTATGGAGCCTCAGAGAGTAATACTATGGAGCCTCACAGAGTAATACTATGGAGCCTCACAGAGTAATACTATGGAGCCTCAGAGAGTAATACTATGGAGCCTCACAGAGTAATACTATGGAGCCTCACAGAGTAATACTATGGAGCCTCACAGAGTAATACTATGGAGCCTCACAGAGTAATACTATGGAGCCTCACAGAGTAATACTACGGAGCCTCATGGAGCCTCACAGAGTAATACTATGGAGCCTCAGAGAGTAATACTATGGAGCCTCACAGAGTAATACTATGGAGCCTCAGAGAGTAATACTACGGAGCCTCATGGAGCCTCACAGAGTAATACTATGGAGCCTCAGAGAGTAATACTATGGAGCCTCACAGAGTAATACTATGGAGCCTCACAGAGTAATACTATGGAGCCTCACAGAGTAATACTATGGAGCCTCACAGAGTAATACTACGGAGCCTCATGGAGCCTCACAGAGTAATACTATGGAGCCTCAGAGAGTAATACTATGGAGCCTCACAGAGTAATACTATGGAGCCTCACAGAGTAATACTACGGAGCCTCATGGAGCCTCACAGAGTAATACTATGGAGCCTCAGAGAGTAATACTATGGAGCCTCACAGAGTAATACTATGGAGCCTCACAGAGTAATACTATGGAGCCTCACAGAGTAATACTATGGAGCCTCACAGAGTAATACTATGGAGCCTCACAGAGTAATACTATGGAGCCTCAGAGAGTAATACTACGGAGCCTCATGGAGCCTCACAGAGTAATACTATGGAGCCTCAGAGAGTAATACTATGGAGCCTCACATAGTAATACTATGGAGCCTCACAGAGTAATACTATGGAGCCTCACAGAGTAATACTATGGAGCCTCACAGAGTAATACTATGGAGCCTACAAGAAAAATACTTTTTCAATTTAAACTTTCTTTCAACCAAATACTTTTTAAACTTTCAACTCTTTGCAAACATTGTGTAACATTTAAGAAGTATTTGTTGTGATACTTTGACGGCGAGGGTGTGTTGCTACAGGATGTGGATCACAGACGCACATTATCACTTCACTCGCAGTGTGAGGCTCGTCTGCAGCGACACCTCCGAGCTCACGGTGGGCGGATGAAGCAAGAGCCTCCTATAGAGCAGTGTGTGCAGCACCAGGGAGTTGTGCGTTGTTTCATTGCCGCCTAATTGCAGAGACCCCCATTGTTAAAAGCATGTTTGTGTGTTTTCTAATGAGGATTTGTCGGCGCGAAGCTACACTTCAGCAGCCGCGGATTTAAACTATCGCGAAGGTAACTGTCGCCCGGAATAAACTTTTATCTACTTTCTCTTCTCAGAGTCTTTGAGCCAAAGTTCAGAGAGTTTCCTCTTCACAGGTGAAAACTCAGGTGTGGTCACCGGTGACAACTTTATCTAGAAGGTTCTCCTTGGACGTTCACTTCTTAAAAACTCAGCAAAACCTCAGTATTGCTGTGAAGATCAAGAGCATCTCTTCACTCTGGCTACAATACTGTGTATGAAGAGTGTATTGATGTGAGATACTTCACTGCACTGGAAACAACAGCAACAGCATTTATTTTGTTAAATATTTCTATATAAAAAAATTCTTATGAAAACAGAGATTTACTTAGTAGTATTACTCTTTGAGGCTCCGTAGTATTACTCTGTGAGGCTTCGTAGTATTACTCTGTGAGGGTCAGAAGTATTACTCTGTGAGGCTTCGTAGTATTACTCTGTGAGGGTCAGAAGTATTACTCTGTGAGGCTTCGTAGTATTACTCTGTGAGGTTCAGAAGTATTACTCTGTGACGGTCAGAAGTATTACTCTGTGAGGGTCAGAAGTATTACTCTGTGAGGGTCAGAAGTATTACTCTGTGAGGGTCAGAAGTATTAATCTGTGAGGGTCAGAAGTATTACTCTGTGAGGGTCAGAAGTATCAATCTGTGAGGGTCAGAAGTATTACTCTGTGAGGGTCAGAAGTATTACTCTGTGAGGGTCAGAAGTATTACTCTGTGAGGGTCAGAAGTATTAATCTGTGAGGGTCAGAAGTATTACTCTGTGAGGGTCAGAAGTATTAATCTGTGAGGGTCAGAAGTATTACTCTGTGAGGGTCAGAAGTATTACTCTGTGAGGGTCAGAAGTATTACTCTGTGAGGGTCAGAAGTATTAATCTGTGAGGGTCAGAAGTATTAATCTGTGAGGGTCAGAAGTATTACTCTGTGAGGGTCAGAAGTATTACTCTGTGAGGGTCAGTAGAGAGTCTGACGTGTCACGACAGGAAACACTGAGAGTATCTGGAGTCTGGAGTCTGAACTCTGACCTCTACTGTGAGCTCGTCTACTAATGTCTACTAATGTCTGCCGTTGCTTTCCCAGACAACACGGCGTCCGTCCTGACGCGGCGCGGTGGCTTCCGGCGCCGCGAGCAGCCGATGTACCGCCTGCCGGTGCTGATCGTGGACAGCGGGAGTCCGGCGCTCAGCAGCACCAACACGCTCTCGGTGCGAGTGTGCGAGTGCGACTCCGACGGCGTGGCGCTGTCCTGCGGCGCCGTGGCGTACACGGCCACCGGGCTGAGCACCGGCGCCCTCCTCGCCATCCTGGGCTGCATCATCACGCTGCTGGGTAAGACATCCGTGAGAGACGCGTTCGAGAGCTGGAGTTATGAGGATGATATACGAATGACATCTTTACTGTGTGAGGGTCCGCAGTATTACTCTGTAAGGGTCTGTAGTATTACTCTGTAAGGGTCCGTAGTATTACTCTGTAAGGGTCTGTAGTATTACTCTGTAAGGGTCCGTAGTATTACTCTGTAAGGGTCTGTAGTATTACTCTGTGAGGGTCTGTAGTATTACTCTGTAAGGGTCTGTAGTATTACTCTGTGAGGATCTTTAGTATTACTCTGTGAGGGTCTGTAGTATTACTCTGTGAGGGTCTGTAGTATTACTCTGTGAGGATCCGTAATATTACTCTGTGAGGGTCCGTAATATTACTCTGTGAGAATCTGTAGTATTACTCTGTGAGGGTCTGTAGTATTACTCTGTGAGGATCCGTAATATTACTCTGTGAGGGTCCGTAATATTACTCTGTGAGAATCTGTAGTATTACTCTGTAAGTGTCCGTAGTATTACTCTGTAAGGGTCCGTAGTATTACTCTGTGATGGTCGGTAGTATTACTCTGTAAGGGTCCGTAGTATTACTCTGTAAGGGTCTGTAGTATTACTCTGTAAGGGTCTGTAGTATTACTCTGTAAGGGTCTGTAGTATTACTCTGTAAGGGTCTGTAGTATTACTCTGTGAGGGTCTGTAGTATTACTCTGTGAGGGTCTGTAGTATTACTCTGTAAGGGTCTGTAGTATTACTCTGTAAGGGTCTGTAGTATTACTCTGTGAGGGTCCGTAGTATTACTCTGTAAGGGTCTGTAGTATTACTCTGTGAGGGTCTGTATTATTACTCTGTAAGGGTCTGTAGTATTACTCTGTGAGGCTCCATAGTATTAGTCTGTAAGGGTCTGTAGTATTACTCTGTAAGGGTCTGTAGTATTACTCTGTGAGGGTCCGTAATATTACTCTGTGAGGCGCCATAGTATTACTCTGTAAGAGTCCGTAGTATTACTCTGTGAGGATCTTTAGTATTACTCTGTGAGGGTCTGTAGTATTACTCTGTGAGGATCCGTAATATTACTCTGTGAGGGTCCGTAATATTACTCTGTGAGGCTCTGTAGTATTACTCTGTAAGTGTCCGTAGTATTACTCTGTAAAGGTCCGTAGTATTACTCTGTGATGGTCAGTAGTATTACTCTGTAAGGGTCCGTAGTATTACTCTGTAAGGGTCCGTAGTATTACTCTGTAAGGGTCCGTAGTATTACTCTGTGATGGTCAGTAGTATTACTCTGTGAGGCTCCGTAGTATTACTCTGTGAGGATCTTTAGTATTACTCTGTAAGGGTCCGTAGTATTACTCTGTGATGGTCAGTAGTATTACTCTGTGAGGCTCCGTAGTATTACTCTGTGAGGATCTTTAGTATTACTCTGTAAGGGTCCGTAGTATTACTCTGTGATGGTCAGTAGTATTACTCTGTGAGGCTCCGTAGTATTACTCTGTGAGGATCTTTAGTATTACTCTGTAAGGGTTTAATGAATATATATTTCTAGTTCGGTGATATGTTTGCACCATAAGTAAGGTGTGTGTTCGTTAGTGTCTCCACTAGGTTATGGTTGAAGATAATCTTCTGGTGAAATAAATCACATGTTTGTATATTAGAGAGAACATGTTGATGTTCCTGCAGCTTCATATGAGATCAATCTTCATGTAGTTTAGTTAGAAGATAAACACTTACGTCCGTACTAACTAGTAACTATTTTTGGTCAAAAAATGAACTACTGGAGATAAAACCTCATGAACCAATGAAGGCTTCTTGTCATCATCACTAGTTAAAAAGAAGCTGAAATTTATGAGACTAGTTAAAACACTGTTGACCCTCAACATGTCAGAGTTGAAAACTAGAAAACTAGTCTCCTTTTAACTAGTGATCGTGACGATAAACCTTCATTGGTTCATGAGGTTTTATCTCCAGTAGTTCATTCTTGGACTAGAAATAGTTACTAGTTAGTACGAACACTATCCTGATGCATACTAACCAGTGCACTAAGAGTGTGGTTGAGACGCAGTAAGAATGACGGCCATTAAAAGAGGCATCATTAGCAGAAGCTGTCGTAACAGAGGTCGTCAAGGGGTCGTCGAGAGGTCGTCAAGAGGTCGTCAAGGGGTCGCCAAGGGGTCGTCGAGAGGTCGTCAAGAGGTCGTCAAGGGGTCGTCGAGAGGTCGTCAAGAGGTCGTCAAGGGGTCGTCGAGAGGTCGTCAAGGGGTCGCCAAGGGGTCGTCGAGAGGTCGTCAAGAGGTCGTCAAGGGGTCGTCGAGAGGTCGTCAAGAGGTCGTCAAGGGGTCGCCAAGGGGTCGTCGAGAGGTCGTCAAGAGGTCGTCAAGGGGTCGTCGAGAGGTCGTCAAGAGGTCGTCAAGGGGTCGTCAAGAGGTCGTCAAGGGGTCGTCAAGAGGTCTTCAAGGGGTCGTCGAGAGGTCGTCAAGGGGTCGTCAAGGGGTCGTCGAGAGGTCGTGAAGACGATATCACAGGAACATTTCTCTGGAGCAGGAGGTTCTGGTTCCCTCGTGATCAGGAGGAACGACAGTTAAACCTTCATCATCATCATTTCATTAGACCTCAGGCCTCGAGCTCCGCCCACCTCACCCCGAGACCTGAGGTCAGTGTGTGACCCCTGCAGCCGCCGGGGTCAAACTGGAGGGTCGAAGCTCCTTCACGACCCGGTCGGTTCTCAGCTACGACCAGATGTCGCTGGATTTCTGCCACGAGCGTTTTGTACTCGAGGCTTGTCCTGTCGTTGACCTCTGACCTCTTGCTCATCAGGATTTGACATCTGAACAAGTTTCACTCAGAAAGTTCTTTTTTGTGACCTCGGTGAGAAGAGACGAAATATAACTCGAAGAAAAACTTTGAATCTCAAATATAAAGTGTGTTTATCTTATGACATCATGAAATACATCGAAATATATATAATAATAATATTTCACCGTAATATTAACTTTTTATCGAGAACATATTGAAGTACTGACAAGAAATACTGACAAAGGTTATTTATCAACAGATACAAACAATTCAAGTTTAGACGACATTTATAATATGTATTAATATTAAATAAGAAATACTGTCCTGACTTCAGCTTCTGTTGGACCATAAACTTCTGAACTTCCTTCAACTTCGACCTCAAACTGTTTTTATCTGCTTTGGTTTTCAAATGTATTTGATTCTGCAGCAGCTCTGAGTGTGAATGTGAATCTAAATATTGATCTTCGATTTATTAACAAACTCAAATGTATTCATTCCTTCATAGAGAAACTTTATTAACATGAGATTACATTAGTGTGAGCAACGTTACCTGCACTAGTTACTCAAAGTCCCTCGGTTAGTTAAAGTCACTCGGTTAGTTAAAGTCACTCGGTTAGTTAAAGTCACTCGGTTAGTTAAAGTCCCTCGGTTAGTTAAAGTCACTCGGTTAGTTAAAATCACTCAATTAGTTAAAGTCACTCGGTTAGTTAAAGTCACTCGGTTACTCAAAGTCACTCGGTTAGTTTAAGTCACTCGGTTAGTTAAAGTCACTCGGTTACTCAAAGTCACTCGGTTAGTTTAAGTCACTTGGTTACTCAAATTCACTCGGTTAGTTAAAGTCACTCAGTTAGTTAAAGTCACTCGGTTACTCAAAGTCACTCGGTTAGTTTAAGTCACTTGGTTACTCAAATTCACTCGGTTAGTTAAAGTCACTCAGTTAGTTAAAGTCACTCGGTTACTCAAAGTCACTCGGTTAGTTTAAGTCACTTGGTTACTCAAATTCACTCGGTTAGTTAAAGTCACTCAGTTAGTTAAAGTCACTCGGTTACTCAAAGTCACTCGGTTAGTTTAAGTCACTTGGTTACTCAAATTCACTCGGTTACTCAAAGTCACTCGGTTAGTTTAAGTCACTCGGTTACTCAAGGTCACTCGGTTACTCAAGGTCACTCGGTTAGTTAAAGTCACTCAGTTAGTTAAAATCACTCAGTTAGTTAAAGTCACACGAATTTTCAACTATAATCAAACAATTTCAACTATAATCAAACAATTTTCAACTAGAATCAAACAATTTTCAACTAGAATCAAACAATTTTCAACTATAATCCAACAATTTTCAACTATAATCAAACAATTTTCAACTAGAATCAAACAATTTTCAACTATAATCAAACAATATTCAACTATAATCAAACAATTTCCAACTATAATCAAACAATTTTCAACTAGAATCAAACAATTTTCAACTATAATCCAACAATTTTCAACTATAATCAAACAATTTTCAACTAGAATCAAACAATTTTCAACTATAATCAAACAATTTTCAACTAGAATCAAACAATTTTCAACTAGAATCAAACAATTTTCAACTAGAATCAAACAATTTTCAACTATAAACAAACAATATTCAACTATAATCAAACAATTTCCAACTATAATCAAACAATTTTCAACTAGAATCAAACAATTTTCAACTATAATCCAACAATTTTCAACTATAATCAAACAATTTTCAACTATAATCCAACAATTTTCAATTATAATCAAAGAATTTTCAACTATAATCAAACAATTTTCAACTATAATCCAACAATTTTCAACTAGAATCAAACAATTTTCAACTATAATCCAACAATTTTCAACTACAATCAAAGAATTTTCAACTATCAACTAACCGAGTGACTTTAACTAACCGAGTGACTTTAACTAATTGAGTGACTTTAACTAACGGAGTGACCTTAACTTACCGAATGACTTTAACTAACTGAGTGACTTTAACTAATGGAGTGACTTTAACTAACAGAGTGATTTTAACTAAATAAGTGTCTTTAAGTAACCGTGTGACTTTTACTAACTGAGTGACTTTAACTAACCGAGTGACCTTGAGTAACCGAGTGACTTTAACAAACTGAGTGACTTTAACTAACCGAGTGACTTTAACTAAACGAGTGACTTTAACTAACTGGGTTGAAAATTGTTTGATTATAGTTGAAAATTGTTTAATTCTAGTTGAAAATTGTTTGATTTTAGTTGAAAATTGTTTGATTCTAGTTGAAAATTGTTTGATTCTAGTTGAAAATTGTTTGATTCTAGTTGAAAATTGTTTGATTCTAGTTGAAAATTGTTTGATTATAGTTGAAAATTGTTTGATTCTAGTTGAAAATTGTTTGATTATAGTTGAAAATTGTTTGATTATAGTTGAAAACTGTTTGATTATAGTTGAAAATTGTTTGATTATAGTTGAAAATAGTTTGATTCTAGTTGAAAATTGTTTGATTCTAGTTGAAAATTGTTTGATTCTAGTTGAAAATTGTTTGATTCTAGTTGAAAATTGTTTGATTATAGTTGAAAATGTTTGATTCTAGTTGAAAATTGTTTGATTATAGTTGAAAATTGTTTGATTATAGTTGAAAACTGTTTGATTCTAGTTGAAAATTGTTTGATTATAGTTGAAAATTGTTTGATTATAGTTGAAAATAGTTTGTTTATAGTTGAAAATTGTTTGATTATAGTTGAAAATTGTTTGATTATATTTGAAAATTGTTTGATTATAGTTGAAAATTGTTTGTTTATAGTTGAAAATTGTTTGATTATAGTTGAAAATTGTTTGATTATAGTTGAAAAATGTTTGATTATAGTTGAAAAATGTTTGATTATAGTTGAAAATTGTTTGATTATAGTTGAAAATTGTTTGATTATAGTTGAAAATTGTTTGATTATAGTTGAAAATTGTTTGATTATAGTTGAAAATTGTTAGATTATAGATGAAAATTGTTTGATTATAGTTGAAAATTGTTGGATTATAGTTGAAAAATGTTTGATTATAGTTGAAAATTGTTTGATTATAGTTGAAAATTGTTTGATTATAGTTGAAAATTGTTTGATTATAGTTGAAAATTGTTTGATTATAGTTGAAAAATGTTTGATTATAGTTGAAAATTGTTGGATTATAATTGAAAATTGTTTGATTATAGTTGAAAACTGTTTGATTCTAGTTGAAAATTGTTTGATTATAGTTGAAAATTGTTGGATTATAGTTGAAAAATGTTTGATTATAGTTGAAAATTGTTTGATTATAGTTGAAAATTGTTTGATTATAGTTGAAAACTGTTTGATTCTAGTTGAAAATTGTTTGATTATAGTTGAAAATTGTTTGATTATAGTTGAAAATAGTTTGTTTATAGTTGAAAATTGTTAGATTATAGATGAAAATTGTTTGATTATAGTTGAAAATTGTTTGATTATAGTTGAAAAATGTTTGATTATAGTTGAAAATTGTTGGATTATAGTTGAAAATTGTTTGATTATAGTTGAAAAATGTTTGATTATAGTTGAAAAATGTTTGATTATAGTTGAAAATTGTTTGATTATAGTTGAAAATTGTTTGATTATAGTTGAAAATTGTTTGATTATAGTTGAAAATTGTTTGATTATAGTTGAAAATTGTTGGATTATAATTGAAAATTGTTGGATTATAGTTGAAAATTGTTTGATTATAGTTGAAAATTGTTGGATTATAGTTGAAAATTGTTTGATTCTAGTTGAAAATTGTTTGATTATAGTTGAAAAATGTTTGATTATAGTTGAAAAATGTTTGATTATAGTTGAAAATTGTTTGATTCTAGTTGAAAATTGTTTGATTATAGTTGAAAATTGTTTGTTTATAGTTGAAAATTGTTTGATTATAGTTGGAAATTGTTTGATTATATTTGAAAATTGTTTGATTATAGTTGAAAATTGTTTGTTTATAGTTGAAAATTGTTTGATCATAGTTTAAATTGTTTGATTATAGTTGAAAATTGTTTGATTATAGTTGAAAAATGTTTGATTATAGTTGAAAAATGTTTGATTATAGTTGAATATTGTTTGATTATAGTTGAAAAATGTTTGATTATAGTTGAAAATTGTTGGATTATAGTTGAAAAATGTTTGATTACAGTTGAAAATTGTTTGTTTATAGTTGAAAATTGTTTGATTATAGTTGAAATTGTTTGATTATAGTTGAAAATTGTTTGATTATAGTTGAAAATTGTTTGTTTATAGTTGAAAATTGTTTGATTATAGTTGAAAATTGTTTGATTCTAGTTGAAAATTGTTTGATTATAGTTGAAAATTGTTTGATTATAGTTGAAAACTGTTTGATTATAGTTGAAAATTGTTTGATTATAGTTGAAAATAGTTTGATTCTAGTTGAAAATTGTTTGATTCTAGTTGAAAATTGTTTGATTCTAGTTGAAAATTGTTTGATTCTAGTTGAAAATTGTTTGATTATAGTTGAAAATGTTTGATTCTAGTTGAAAATTGTTTGATTATAGTTGAAAATTGTTTGATTATAGTTGAAAACTGTTTGATTCTAGTTGAAAATTGTTTGATTATAGTTGAAAATTGTTTGATTATAGTTGAAAATAGTTTGTTTATAGTTGAAAATTGTTTGATTATAGTTGAAAATAGTTTGATTCTAGTTGAAAATTGTTTGATTCTAGTTGAAAATTGTTTGATTCTAGTTGAAAATTGTTTGATTCTAGTTGAAAATTGTTTGATTATAGTTGAAAATGTTTGATTCTAGTTGAAAATTGTTTGATTATAGTTGAAAATTGTTTGATTATAGTTGAAAACTGTTTGATTCTAGTTGAAAATTGTTTGATTATAGTTGAAAATTGTTTGATTATAGTTGAAAATAGTTTGTTTATAGTTGAAAATTGTTTGATTATAGTTGAAAATTGTTTGATTATATTTGAAAATTGTTTGATTATAGTTGAAAATTGTTTGTTTATAGTTGAAAATTGTTTGATTATAGTTGAAAATTGTTTGATTATAGTTGAAAAATGTTTGATTATAGTTGAAAAATGTTTGATTATAGTTGAAAATTGTTTGATTATAGTTGAAAATTGTTTGATTATAGTTGAAAATTGTTTGATTATAGTTGAAAATTGTTTGATTATAGTTGAAAATTGTTAGATTATAGATGAAAATTGTTTGATTATAGTTGAAAATTGTTGGATTATAGTTGAAAAATGTTTGATTATAGTTGAAAATTGTTTGATTATAGTTGAAAATTGTTTGATTATAGTTGAAAATTGTTTGATTATAGTTGAAAATTGTTTGATTATAGTTGAAAAATGTTTGATTATAGTTGAAAATTGTTGGATTATAATTGAAAATTGTTTGATTATAGTTGAAAACTGTTTGATTCTAGTTGAAAATTGTTTGATTATAGTTGAAAATTGTTGGATTATAGTTGAAAAATGTTTGATTATAGTTGAAAATTGTTTGATTATAGTTGAAAATTGTTTGATTATAGTTGAAAACTGTTTGATTCTAGTTGAAAATTGTTTGATTATAGTTGAAAATTGTTTGATTATAGTTGAAAATAGTTTGTTTATAGTTGAAAATTGTTAGATTATAGATGAAAATTGTTTGATTATAGTTGAAAATTGTTTGATTATAGTTGAAAAATGTTTGATTATAGTTGAAAATTGTTGGATTATAGTTGAAAATTGTTTGATTATAGTTGAAAAATGTTTGATTATAGTTGAAAAATGTTTGATTATAGTTGAAAATTGTTTGATTATAGTTGAAAATTGTTTGATTATAGTTGAAAATTGTTTGATTATAGTTGAAAATTGTTTGATTATAGTTGAAAATTGTTGGATTATAATTGAAAATTGTTGGATTATAGTTGAAAATTGTTTGATTATAGTTGAAAATTGTTGGATTATAGTTGAAAATTGTTTGATTCTAGTTGAAAATTGTTTGATTATAGTTGAAAAATGTTTGATTATAGTTGAAAAATGTTTGATTATAGTTGAAAATTGTTTGATTCTAGTTGAAAATTGTTTGATTATAGTTGAAAATTGTTTGTTTATAGTTGAAAATTGTTTGATTATAGTTGGAAATTGTTTGATTATATTTGAAAATTGTTTGATTATAGTTGAAAATTGTTTGTTTATAGTTGAAAATTGTTTGATCATAGTTTAAATTGTTTGATTATAGTTGAAAATTGTTTGATTATAGTTGAAAAATGTTTGATTATAGTTGAAAAATGTTTGATTATAGTTGAATATTGTTTGATTATAGTTGAAAAATGTTTGATTATAGTTGAAAATTGTTGGATTATAGTTGAAAAATGTTTGATTACAGTTGAAAATTGTTTGTTTATAGTTGAAAATTGTTTGATTATAGTTGAAATTGTTTGATTATAGTTGAAAATTGTTTGATTATAGTTGAAAATTGTTTGTTTATAGTTGAAAATTGTTTGATTATAGTTGAAAATTGTTTGATTATAGTTGAAAATTGTTTGATTATATTTGAAAATTGTTTGATTATAGTTGAAAATTGTTTGTTTATAGTTGAAAATTGTTTGATTATAGTTTAAATTGTTTGATTATAGTTGAAAATTGTTTGATTATAGTTGAAAAATGTTTGATTATAGTTGAAAATTGTTTGATTATAGTTGAAAATTGTTTGATTATAGTTGAAAATTGTTTGATTATAGTTGAAAATTGTTGGATTATATTTGAAAATTGTTTGATTACAGTTGAAAATTGTTTGATTATAGTTGAAAATTGTTTGATTATAGTTGAAAATTGTTTGATTATAGTTGAAAATTGTTGGATTATATTTGAAAATTGTTTGATTATAGTTGAAAATTGTTTGATTATAGTTGACAATTGTTTGTTTATAGTTGAAATAAATGTTGCAACAGGCACGACAGACACTCCTGGTCCAACTGTTATCTCTGAACACAGACATGTGCAGCAACAGGCGCTGGTGTGTTAACGAGCTGCAGCTCAGACAGATCATTAACACACAATAATGAAGTCAATGTTTGTTCGTCAGATAATTATAGAGAGATAAACATTTTTATTATTATTATTGAATCCCTTCCAGGCAGCAGAACTCATCGCTGTTGAAATTATATTGATAGAAACTGCTGTGACTCACACACACACACACACACACACACACACACACACACACACACACACACACACACACACACACACACACACTGTCGTCCTCTCTCCTCACCTGTGCTCGACATTATGAAGAGACTGTTACAAGAAGTTAACTAAAGTGTGTACATGTGTGTTGTTGTGATGTGTGACTCTATTGTATCAATAGTGTATGTGTGTGTTGTTGTGATGTGTGACTCTATTGTATCAATAGTGTATGTGTGTGTTGTTGGGATGTGTGACTCTATTGTATCAATAGTGTATGTGTGTGTTGTTGGGATGTGTGACTCTATTGTATCATCAGTGTGTGTGTTGTGTTGATGTGTGACTCTATTGTATCATCAGTGTGTGTGTTGTGTTGATGTGTGACTCTATTGTGTTGATGTGTGACTCTATTGTATCATCAGTGTGTGTGTTGTGTTGATGTGTGACTCTATTGTATCATCAGTGTGTGTGTTGTGTTGATGTGTGACTCTATTGTATCATCAGTGTGTGTGTGTTGTGTTGATGTGTGACTATATTGTATCATCAGTGTGTGTGTTGTTGTGATGTGTGACTCTATTGTATCATCAGTGTGTGTTGTTGTGATGTGTGACTCTATTGTATCATCAGTGTGTGTTGTTGTTGTGATGTGTGACTCTATTGTATCATCAGTGTGTGTGTGTTGTTGTGATGTGTGACTCTATTGTATCATCAGTGTGTGTGTGTTGTTGTGATGTGTGACTCTATTGTATCATCAGTGTGTGTGTTGTGTTGATGTGTGACTCTATTGTATCATCAGTGTGTGTGTGTTGTGTTGATGTGTGACTCTATTGTATCATCAGTGTGTGTGTTGTGTTGATATGTGACTCTATTGTATCATCAGTGTGTGTGTTGTTGTGATGTGTGACTCTATTGTATCATCAGTGTGTGTGTGTTGTTGTGATGTGTGACTCTATTGTATCATCAGTGTGTGTGTTGTGTTGATGTGTGACTCTATTGTATCATCAGTGTGTGTGTGTTGTGTTGATGTGTGACTCTATTGTATCATCAGTGTGTGTGTTGTGTTGATATGTGACTCTATTGTATCATCAGTGTGTGTGTTGTTGTGATGTGTGACTCTATTGTATCATCAGTGTGTGTGTTGTTGTGATGTGTGACTCTATTGTATCATTAGTGTGTGTGTTGTTGTGATGTGTGACTCTATTGTATCATCAGTGTGTGTGTTGTTGTGATGTGTGACTCTATTGTATCATCAGTGTGTGTGTTGTTGTGATGTGTGACTCTATTGTATCATTAGTGTGTGTGTTGTTGTGATGTGTGACTCTATTGTATCATCAGTGTGTGTGTTGTTGTGATGTGTGACTCTATTGTATCATCAGTGTGTGTGTGTTGTTGTGATGTGTGACTCTATTGTATCATCAGTGTGTGTGTTGTTGTGATGTGTGACTCTATTGTATCATCAGTGTGTGTAACCTCTCGTTCGTCCAGATTTCAGAGCAACTTTATAAAGTAATAAAGTGTAAAACATGGTCATTATGAGAAGTTACTGCGTCTTGAAGAACAATGGTATTTCTTGGAGAACCAATGGTATTTCTTGGAGAACCAATGGTATTTTTTGGAGAACCAATGGTATTTCTTGGAGAACCAATGGTATTTCTTTGAGAACCAATGGTATTTCTTGGAGAACCAATGGTATTTTTTGGAGAACCAATGGTATTTCTTGGAGAACCAATGGTATTTCTTTGAGAACCAATGGTATTTCTTGGAGAACTAATGGTATTTCTTTCAGAACCAATGGTATTTCTTGGAGAACCAATGGTATTTCTTTCAGAACCAATGGTATTTATTGGAGATCCAATGGTATTTCTTGGAGAACCAATGGTATCTCTTTCAGAACCAATGGTATTTCTTTCAGAACCAATGGTATTTCTTGGAGAACCAATGGTATTTCTTTCAGAACCAATGGTATTTCTTTCAGAACCAATGGTATTTCTTGGAGAACCAAAGGTATTTCTTGGAGAACCAATGGTATTTCTTTGAGAACCAATGGTATTTATTTGAGAACCAATGGTATTTCTTTCAGAACCAATGGTATTTCTTTCAGAACCAATGGTATTTCTTGGAGAACCAATGGTATTTCTTGGAGAACCAATGGTATTTTTTTGGAGAACCAATGGTATTTCTTGGAGAACCAATGGTATTTCTTTGAGAACCAATGGTATTTCTTGGAGAACCAATGGTATTTTTTGGAGAACCAATGGTATTTCTTGGAGAACCAATGGTATTTCTTTGAGAACCAATGGTATTTCTTGGAGAACTAATGGTATTTCTTTCAGAACCAATGGTATTTCTTGGAGAACCAATGGTATTTCTTTCAGAACCAATGGTATTTATTGGAGATCCAATGGTATTTCTTGGAGAACCAATGGTATCTCTTTCAGAACCAATGGTATTTCTTTCAGAACCAATGGTATTTCTTGGAGAACCAATGGTATTTCTTTCAGAACCAATGGTATTTCTTTCAGAACCAATGGTATTTCTTGGAGAACCAAAGGTATTTCTTGGAGAACCAATGGTATTTCTTTGAGAACCAATGGTATTTATTTGAGAACTAAAGGTATTTCTTCGAAAACCAAAGGTATTTCTTGGAGAACCAATGGTATTTCTTTGAGAACTAAAGGTATTTCTTGGAGAACCAATGGTATTTCTTGGAGAACCAAATAGATCGGTGTAGAAGTGAATATACTTGATCTTCCATAACATTTCATAAGTCAGGTCATCTCGTCGGTACACGAAGGTTGAGTTGGAGCTGCTGGTACGAGGGTCTCCTGGTGGAAGCAGTGAGTCTTTATCTACTTACAGATGTAGGAGTGAAGTACATGAATGAAGTTCTACTTCAAACTACACTCGCACCTGTGCAGCAGCAGAAGATGTTCCTCAACAAACACTGAATTATTGATGTCCGTGATTCCTTTGATGTCACAGTTTGTTCTGAGGAACAATGAGTCTGAAGCTCGTCCCTGAAGATACTTTTGTACTTTTCTCTACTTTCCTGGAATCTTCGCGGCTCACGAGGCAGTTGGAGGTCGACGTCTGAACGAGTCGAAACAAAGACGCCGCGAGTCATTAACTCGACTTCAAACAACAGCAGGTTCTTCAGTGAGAACCTGAGGAACCTCAGCGACACGAGTTGATCTTTGTGGAGTTTAACAAGAAGATATTCCTCAGTCACGTCTTTAAATATAACGTTTTTAAATCCTTGTTTTCTCAACTTTTCATGTACTACTGTTAAAAAAACTTCTAGTATGTTTTCTCTTGTTATAAATGTTTATTGTTGATCATATATTTTGAATTATTTACAATATTTTATAGAATATTCATGAATCCTACGTTATTATATTTGTTATTATCATTTATTATTGTGTTGTTTTTATTCTAGTCTTCATACATTATTGTGTAGTTGTTGTCGTTTTAAACACAAAGGAAGGACTTTTGTGTTGTTGTTGCAGCAGAAACACACACGTGTTGGGACGTAGAGTACGTGTTGAAAATACACTTGTGTTGCTCTGACTTTCCAAAAACTTTAGACCCCCAACAGATTGACTTATAGTTGAGTTTTTGATGTAACAAAAGTACAAACTGCAAACGTTCAGTGTATTCGTGATGATCTGGATCGAAGACAAACGACACGTTTAACTGACGGAACAGACGTTGTGGGCGGGGCTTCAACAAACGGGGCGGGGCTTCTACAAACTGGGCGGGGCTTCTACAAACTGGGCAGAAATACAATTGTTTCTCCAAAAAATACCTTTGGTTCTCCAAGAAATACCTTTGTTTCTTCAATAAATTCCTTTTTTTCTCCAAGAAATACATTTGGTTCTCTAAGAAATACCATTGGTTCTACAAGAAATACCTTTGGTTCTGCAAGAAATACCTTTGGTTCTCCAAGAAATACAATTGGTTCTTCAATAAATACCTTTTGTTCTCCAAGAAATACATTTGGTTCTCCAAGAAATACAATTAGTACTACAAGAAATACCTTTGGTTCTCCGAGAAATACATTTGGTTCAACCAAGACTGGAGTCTATCCCAGTATCATAGGGCGAGAGGCAGGGGACACCCTGGACAGGACGCCAGTCTGTCTTGGGGGGGAAGACAACCATTCACACACACACTCATACCTACGGACAAGTTCTCAATCAACCTCTGTATGTTTTTGGACTGTGGGAGGAAACTGGAGTGTCCGGAGTAAACCTACTAACACAGGACATACAAACACAGAAAGGTCATACATTGGCTCGACCTGGAAGTGAACCAACAACCTTTAACGTTAATATGTTTGAAATGTTAATATTACCGTATTCTCCGGTACTATAAGTGTCTCCGGAGCACAAGTCGCTCCAGACATAAAATACACAATAAAGAAGTAAAAACATATATAAGTCGCACTGGAGTATAAGTCGTGTTTTTGGGGGAAATTGATTTGATAAAATCCAAGAACAGACATGTGATCTTGAAAGATTAAAATAAAACTAGAGGCAACAACAGAATAATGTTACGTTACATGAAGTGAGAACCTGGTATGTTAACATAACATATGAAGAGTTATTCAGAGAACTATAGCATCAATAACTAACTAGTTTACCAAACCATCCGTGTAACTCCAAATAACTCTTCATCCTCGTGTCACTTTTAAACAACTAACTAACTCCGGAGGTAGAAGATGCTTCCTCTTCTACGTGGAAATGATCAACACAGGCCTAGAGCGCCCTCTGGTGGTTTAGTGTGAGAATAACATGTGAAATGATATAATAATGTGGTAATAATTTCACACATAAGTCGCTCCAGAGTATAAGTCGCGGACAAACTGTGAAGAAAACTGACACTTATACTCTGGTAAAAACGTTCCTCTGATGACGCAGATTTACACGTCGACACCTTCAGTGTCAGAAGGTTTTCTCCGAGTCACCTGCTCACACCTGCGTCCTCAGGTGTTCGAACCTCTGGGACGACCTTTAATGACGTGTTGTGTAGTTTGTTGACATAAACAACAGGTAACAAGCGTCGGTGAAACATCAATATTCTGAGGAGCATCACCTCCGACCCGAACCACGATCCTGGCGACTCCTCGTCGTTCGTACGATGAAGGCGTGGAAACTGGACCCGGACCAGCCTCGGGAAAAGGTCCTGGTGTCTGGAGATCGAAGGGCAGAGACGGATTTGTATGGACGGGAAATATATCTGGTCGGTAATACAGGACTTAAGTCAAATCCCCTGAAGGTCGTCATCAGCAGTCGCTGCTCACGACCTTCAGCGGAATCTAACCCGAAAAATGAAATCACACTTTAATTCGACACCATGAGACTCAACACTTGTGTAGAGACGACTATTAACACACTTCTGACTCGATGGAGATTCGTTTATAAACATCCAAACCACGGACAGAATCGTACGACACGACTTGAACTCAACGTTTCCCTTTTTTCTCTCGTTCTTCTCTTTCACATTTTATTTCTTTTGTTTCAAACACGTACAAATGTTTCTGCAGAAGAAGAATCATGTCTTTCAAACAATCTGGTCCAGAAACTCATCAACGTGGCCAGAAAAAACCTCTTCAGAACGAGACGAGAATGTCACACAACAGCCTCACACACACACACACAACAGCCTCCGACACACAACACCCTCAGACACACAACAGCCTCAGACACACAACACCCTCACACACACACACAACACCCTCAGACACACAACAGCCTCAGACACACAACAGCCTCACACACACACACAACACCCTCCGACACACAACACCCTCAGACACACCACAGCCTCAGACACACAACACCCTCACACAGACACATAACACCCTCACACAGACACACAACACCCTCAGACACACAACACCCTCAGACACACAACTACCTCACACAGACACACAACACCCTCTGACACACAACACCCTCAGACACACAACTACCTCACACAGACACACAACACCCTCTGACACACAACACCCTCAGACACACAACACCCTCACACAGACACATAACACCCTCAGACACACAACATCCTCAGACACACAACACCCTCACACAGACACATAACACCCTCAGACACACAACACCCTCACACAGACACACAACACCCTCACACAGACACACAACACCCTCAGACACACAACTACCTCACACAGACACACAACACCCTCACACAGACACACAACACCCTCAGACACACAACTACCTCACACAGACACACAACACCCTCACGCAGACACACAACACCCTCAGACACTACAACATCACACAGACACACAACACCCTCACACAGACAAATAACAGCCTCAGACACACAACACCCTCAGACACAACAACATCACACAGACACACATCAGCCTCACACAGACAAATAACAGCCTCAGACACACAACACCCTCACACAGACACACAACACCCTCAGACACAACAACATCACACAGACACACATCACCCTCACACAGACAAATAACAGCCTCAGACACACAACACCCTCACACAGACACACAACACCCTCACACAGACACACATCAGCCTCACACAGACACACAACACCCTCACACAGACACACATCAGCTACACACGTCAATCAAAGAACCGAACAATAATCGAACAACTAAACTGATTGAATTAAAGAGTCTGAAGTTCATTCATTCATTTTCTACGGCCCTGGGGGGGGGGGGGGGGTAGTCTATCCCAGTTCCTTTAGGCGAGAGGCAGGGGACACCCTGGACAGGAGGCCAGTCTGTCTCAGGACACACAAAGACACACAACCATTCACACACACACTCATACCTACAGGCAAGTTCTCAATCAACATCTGTGTGTTTTTGGACTGTGGGAGGAAACCGGAGTGTCCGGAGTAAACCCATGCGACACGAACATACAAACTACACGCAGAAAGATCATACATGTTTTAAAATGAAAGAACATTACAATAAGTGAGATAAGATGAAGAGTAACTGATGACACTCGTGTTTGTGAGACGAAGGTCAGTCGTCGACTCGTCACACAAACACAGTGACTTTTGTTTTGGCTGCGATGCTGCGATGAAGTCGGACTCTCCTGGTCCACTGGACCCAGATGGAGGTTCAGGACACAAACATCTCACCATCTGTGCTTGTTATCAACATGTGCCGAAACATTTTCAGTTCCTGCGACAGAAGATGCTTCGATTCATCGGATGTTTGAACGTTTCTCCCTGAAACACCTTCATGCCGTCGTTCACTCTCAGTCTTTCTAAAGTGAACACGTTCGCCTCCTCGTCCAGAAACATATCCAAACATACTCAGAATGTAATTAATCACAGCGGCATGCTGGGAGAAAATAAAGAGCAGCAGCTCATAATAAAAACACATAAACTGTTTATTGTTCGAAGGAAAAAAGCAGCGGGACAATAAAAACAACCTGAGTCGTAAACAAACGGCGGTTCTGATAATCAGCGGCGAGGTTTTGCAGATTCTGACGCTTTTATGTCGGTCGTAAATCACCGGCAGGAAACATTTGGTTGGAGAGCAAACATCCATCCGTCATCATGCTCACCGGCGACTTGACTTCCTCACCGAGCGCCGCACATGTTCCTCAGATTTATGAAGCGCTCACTTGGTAAATCTACTTTCACACAAGATTTGCAGAAACCAACAGAAGTTTTGTTGCCGAAGAGACAACCGCAGATATTTCAAGAACGACAACAATTTACGTCACGTCGGGTTTTTGTCGGACTCAAAATATGAATCATTAGATAGAAGTCAAGAATGGACGTCAATGGGATGTTGAAAAGTTACCCTTTTCAGGTAGTCAAAGGAGTCGCAGCATCTTCAGGGGTTGACGTGAGGAGCAGGAAGGGATGGAGGTTCAAACGATGTTATTCTTGTCGACAGGTACATGACCACATCTGTGAGGAGCAAACAAGGAAGTCTGGTTAGTTCAGTCGATAAACAGCGTCGGCTCTGATGCGATGAGTTCCAGCTGTGACTCTGACGAGAAGACCAGAAGGTCGAGGTTGAAGAAGCTCAAAGTACGAGAAGATCATCATCAAAGTGCGAACCGACGGAGTGACTCGTCCGTGAGAATCGAGAGTTTCTGAGAAAACGGTCGACGTTGTTCGACTAGTTTCTTATTCCGCGATAAGTCGCTGAAGGAAGTTAAGAATCGTAAACGAGTTCTTAAAACAGCCGCTCGTTGACATCAAAGCTGGAAGTGATTGAAGGAGAGAATCCAGCGACTCACAACCCAGAAGAGTTTTGCTCAAAAGCTTCAACGAGCCACTTTGAAATTCACTTTGCAGAGGCTCGGATCCTCTACGACTCGTAGTTCCTGAAATCAGAGCAAATAATGTGAGGTTTTGGAAGAAAAGTGTAGAAAGTTTCATCTGAAAATGAACCTTCCAACCATATTCATCACCAAACACATGCACTAGTTTAATTAGTTATCACAGTTAGTTACATTAGTCATTTGTTCAATAAATCCGGTGCTTTTAGACCCTTCAAATTCATTTATATTTATGTTAAAGCAGGAAATGTGAAGAGGTGAAATAACTTAAAATATTGATTTGTAAGTGAAGAAGAAACTGAAAATCAAGACTCCATGAGAAAAGAAACCAAACAAACCTGAATCTCAGTGATTAGAAAACCTTGATCTATTTAAATGGCTGTTAAAGAGAAAAATGATCAAACAAATGTCAGAAACTAATCCTCATATTTGACTTCAATCAAATGTCAAAGTCTGTCTATTTCTTCCCCGAACAGTTGCAGAAGTACATCTTGGATTTGGTTTCTTATTTTCCGGCGGCTCGGGGAAGAAATATGGAATGTTGCGCCACCATCGTTCACCGGCGCGACAGTGATGGATGGAGCGTCATTAGACGTTCGCCAGTTTGCTTGGGCGTCGAGTTATTCTGGGCAATAATGTTGGGGATCAGAGGCTGGAGATGGTCGAGGGTTCGGGTCTCGGAGGCACGAAACAAATCATCAGCGTCAATTTATCAGCGCGTGCGAGAAATGAACATGGAAAGTGTTGGATTATTATCACGACGAGGTTATCGTCCAAGAAATACAATGAAATATGTAACGATGTTCGGACGTTGATGCATTTCAACCTCCTGGAGTTAATCACCGGCGATCCTTTGACCTCCGGATGTTCTGTCTCCGCAGTGATGGTCCTGCTGATCGTGTCCATGCGGCGCCGGAGGAAGATGCCTCTGATCCTGGAGGAGGAGCGCGACATCCGGGAGAACATCGTGCGCTACGACGACGAGGGCGGAGGCGAGGAGGACACGGAGGCCTTCGACATGGTCACGCTGCGGAACCTCAACGTCATCAGGGACCCCACCGTCCGGCGCGACGTCACGCCCGACACCCCCACGTTCTTCCACTACACGTCGGCGTCGCGTCCGCCCTTCAAGTCGCTGCCGGACAACGTGGTGTTTCGGGAATTCATCTGGGATCGACTGAAAGACGCGGACGTGGACCCTTCGGCGCCCCCTTACGACTCCCTGCAGACGTACGCTTTCGAAGGCAGCGGCTCCGTGGCCGAGTCCTTGAGCTCCCTGGAGTCACTAAGTACTGACTCGGATCAGAACTACGAATATCTCAGCAACTGGGGACCTCGCTTCAAAAAGCTGGCCGACCTGTACGGCAACAGTGACGGCAGCAGCGTCTTCTCATAGCCACCAAAAAAGTGTCTTCTGATGTTGTTTGGACTTGAAAAAAGTTATTTATTCTTGGCGAAGAAGGTGATGTTGTCGTTCGGAGGAGATTCAAAGACAACAACGGACAGATTGGAAGGGAAGCAAAGACGCTGCAGTTGTTTACATCCTCGTGTGGATCTTCAAAGTCCGCTGAGTTTTTGACACAGACTTCAAAAATGGCCCGACTGAAGCCTCGTGTGCAAACAGACATGAAAAGGTTTCAGATCTGGCCTCGGGTTTGAACCGTTGACCAATGAACGTGGCGGCGTCGGTCCTTTCATCGCAGCGACCGGCGACTCGCTTCTGAAGCGTTTCCTCCGCCATCTTTGTGCTGAAAACAAACCTTCATCACGACATGCTGCGTCTCCTAATCGGTAGTCACTAAACAGTCCATTCCTTCCAGGACCCTCAACAAAGGGATCTCTTTGATCGGACCCACAGCCACGGAGACGCTCGCGAGCGGTGACTGGGGCAGTGAAAACAAGTGGTGTTCGCTCAGAGGAAGATTCTTGTGAAGGGATTTTCTTTCCTCACCTTACAAGACGTGTTTGCAGCCGTGGTTTCTAACAAATTCAGCTTTTTCTATGACGGGGCCGAGTGTATCGTTGTCGAGGTCAGGATCGGTGTGTAGTGATTCCAGCCTTACGCTACACGACTTCCAAGCATTTGATTGAGGTCAGGAGACTGAGCTGATATTTTTTAAAATCTTGAACCAACACATTTTCTGAGGCTACTATGAAGAGCAGAACTGTTGACCTACAGTGACCAGAACTAAACCAGTGTAGAGAGAAGTGTTTGGATCTTGTGAGAAACCAAACCGTGAAGTTTTAAAACTTACTTCATCTGTTCACTCTGTTGTCAGTAGCCATTAAAGCAACAACTTCTGCTGGTTATTTGTAGTGATGTGTTGGTGAAGCTTCATGAAACAGTGTCATTATCTTCAGAGTCCACTAGATGGAAGTGATGTGTTGATGAAGCTTCATGAAACAGTGTCATTATCTTCAGAGTCCACTAGATGGAAGTGATGTGTTGATGAAGCTTCAGGAAACAGTGTCATTATCTTCAGAGTCCACTAGATGGTAGTGATGTGTTGATGAAGCTTCATGAAACAGTGTCATTATCTTCAGAGTCTACTAGATGGTAGTGATGTGTTGATGAAGCTTCATGAAACAGTGTCATTATCTTCAGAGTCTACTAGATGGTAGTGATGTGTTGATGAAGCTTCATGAAACAGTGTCATTATCTTCAGAGTCCACTAGATGGTAGTGATGTGTTGATGAAGCTTCATGAAACAGTGTCATTATCTTCAGAGTCCACTAGATCGTAGTGATGTGTTGATGAAGCTTCATGAAATCAGTTGGAGCTGGAGCGCAGTGTTACTGGGAAGACTGGGAAACAAAAGTTGAAGTCAAATGAGCTACAGAACAATGGTGTCGATCTTAAAGCTGGAGTTCCTAGTTTTCTTCGTGGCTGTTTGCAAATCATCGACAGATACTACGCCCATGATGAGTTAGTGTCCATAAGAAACAATGTACTCACGATTACTGATGCAGCACAAACCTCACAATGTCAGGACTCTTGGGATTGGATTAGTACAGGAACGTGTCCTTGACCTTTACCCTGTCATTGGTGGGGAATCAACCAACGCTAATCCCCTGAAGCCTCTGCAGACCCACAACCGTCTAACTTACCTGCCCTACCTTGGACCTGTTAGTCAGTCAAAGATGCAGATTCAGGTTCATTTCTTTCCGGAAGTCAGGGTTTGTTTCCTGGTCCTCAAGGCCTCAAGTGTGACCGCGACAGTATTTAAAAGAACACGTCTAATGAACTTTATTGTGAAACTAAAAGAAACAAAAGAATCTTTACCAGTACTTGACTCACTTTTCTGCGACTGATCCAGATCTACACGAGCGTCGACCATGAGACGTGCAGTGAGGTTCGAAGCAAACATTTGATGATCCTGATGTCGCTGGAAGTCGTGTAGTGTACGGAGCCGCTGGACCGACTCCTCAGTGAGAGAACATGTATTTGCAGCGTGTCTACCGAAGTGACGTTAGTGAGAAAAAGAGATCGGCTTGTGTAGTTTGAAAAGTCCCGCGTATATATCGTTCAGCAAACATGGTTTGTTTACTTCTGAGAACATACTGTAAGATAATCATATCTCGGACGTTTTACTTCTGTTTCAGTTGGTGTCGACATGTACAACTGAGTATTCATTTGGAGAATTCAGACTTGTGTAACGTTTTTATCTCTTTTTTTTAATCAATATTCTGTTCCTTATTAAATAAATCAAGTTCTTGGTAAAAACATGGTCAAGAGTATTTTATTCCACAACATTTTAGCTGAAACAATATTTAAAGGGTTAAAAGAGTGAGGGTCCAGATCCAGAAGACACACCAGTTAACTCTTGTTATCTCAGGGTCAAGGTGACCCAAAAACAAATGTGTTCGTGGGATCCCTTGTAAGGTTCCTAGTCAGAAGGAATCTTCCATCTCTGCAGGAACTGTTCATCACCAGGACATGAAGGATCATAGTCGACCCGTCTCAGCCTGAGATCAACCTGAACAGAACCAGAACCTCCTGGTTCAAGAAGTCATTCTACGCTCCTGCTGCTCTGATCACTTCTTCACTTCCCGCCTCAATTTGTTTTTTGCTTTAAGGAAACTCTCGAGCTTGAATGTTGAATGAATTCATTTTTTAATTTTTGCTTCGCGAATAAAAACGTGAAGACAATTTCCTTCAATCGATCATCTTAACATACTGTGTTTGCGCGATTATAAGTTGTGTTTTTGAGGATACATTTTATTATTGAACTTCAGTGATCTCGGCCAATCACAGGTTGTAGTTCAGGTGAGGAAGAGACCATGTCATTGTTGCTTCATCCTTCATGTGATGGTCCTGCTTCATGGTCTTCGTGAGTTTTTTCAACAAACCAGTGTTTATAGGAAGTCCTTGAATAACTGGCTGTCGGTTTCGAGGCCACTTTCAACCCGACGAGGTCCAACTAGCTCGACACCAGAACCACCTCCACCTCGTTGGTGTTGCAGGTTCAAGAGTAATAACCTCGATGGAGTGTTTTCATCTTATACACATGTCAACTGCTATTCTTAAATCCAACAAGCACTCAATATAAAACATCTTGAGGTTGGAAAATATGCATAAAAATCCTCATATGGTCAAAATACTCACTTGACTAGTATTATTGCAAACATGTGATGTTTATGTGGAAGAATACATTTGCGCCTTCGCTACCATAGTTTTGTCTTAAATCAGAGAAATACACTTTTAATGCCAGTGTTGTAAACACACAAGATCGTTGTGTTGAACATGTGGTTAAACCTGGATAAAAACTTGAGCGACTCTTTGCCGGTTAATATTTTGTGAAGGTTTCTCTTGGAATTATTTACCGTATTCTCCGGACTATAAGTGTCTCCGGAGCACAAGTCGCTCCAGACATGAAATACATAATAAAGAAGTAAAAACATATATAAGTCGCACTGGAGTATAAGTCGTGTTTTTGGGGGAAATTGATTTGATAAAATCCAAGAACAGACATGTGATCTTGAAAGATTAAAATAAAACTAGAGGCAACAACAGAATAATTGTACGTTACGTTACATGAACTGAGAACCTGGTATAAGGTAAGGTAAGGTAAGGTAAGGTAAAACTTTATTGATCCCTCAGGAGGTCTCCTTCGGGAAATTGTTTTTTTTCCAATAGCCAATACATACAGCAATTTTTTTTATAAAAAATAAAAAAAAAATCGAAATAAAATAAGAACAAGAGAAATAAAGAGAAAGAACACAATTACACAATCTAAGTCTAAAGATAAAGACAAAGAACATAGATCAAAGAAAAACAACAAATACAAAGGACTCAGAATTGTACAATTTAATAGCCCGAGGAATGAATGAGTCCCTGAGTCTATTTGTTTTGCACCTGGTAGGAGCATTCGTGCTTCATCTGCTTCTCTGCTCACTGATGACAGTGTTCAGAGGATGACTGTCATCATCATGATGGACAGTAGTTTGTTCAATGATCTCCTCTCAGCAACTGTCACCAGTGAGTCCAGCTTCATTCCAACCACAGAACCAGCCCTCCTGATCAACCTGTCCAACCTGTTGACCTGTTGACCTCCTCTTGGACACATTTCCACCCCAACACACCACAGCATAGAACATGACACTGGCCACCACAGACTGGTAGAACATGCAGAGGAGCTTCTTGCAGATGTTAAATGATCGAAGCCTCCTCAGAAAGTACATTCTACTCTGAACCTTCTTATATACATGGTCTGTGTTGCAGGACCAGTTTACTGTCCAGACACACACCGAGGTACTTATAGTTGTCCACTATCTCCACCTCGTCGCCTCTGATGGACACTGGACGTGGCTTTGTCCTGGACAGGACAAAGCCATCAGTCATCAGGATATCAGTCTGAAGTGTAGATGGTGAAGAGGAGAGGGGCCAGTACTGTCCCCTGAGGTGCTCCTGTACTGCACACCACAGTGTCAGACATGATGTCCTTCAGCCTGACATACTGTGGTTGATCAGTAAAATAATCCGTAATCCAGGAGACCAGACCAGGGTCCACATGCATCTTAGTCAGTTTGTCCTGCAGCAGAGTGGGTTGGATAGTGTTGAAGGCACTAGAAAAGTCCAGGAACAGGATTCTCAATGAACCGCTTCCTTTATCCAGGTGGGAGTAGGTCCGATGCAGGAGATGAAGGATGGCATCTTCCACACCAACTGCTGGCCGGTAGGCAAACTGCAGAGGGTCTTGCGCGTGCTGGACTTGTGGCCTAAGATGTTTGAGGACCAGCCGCTCCAGTGTCTTCATCAGCTGCGAAGTCAGTGCCACCGGTCTGTAATCGTTCAGCACACTTGGTCGGATCTTTTTAGGGCCTGGAACAATACAGGAAGTCTTCCACAGAGTCGGTACTTTCCCCAGCCGTAGACTGAGGTTGAAGACATGCTGGAGCGGCTCAGCTAGTTCAGCAGTGCAGGTCTTTAGCAGTCGAGCAGACACCTTATCAGGACCAGCAGCCTTCCCTGGACGAATCCTCCGAAGTACATCCTGTACCTGGTGTGAGGTGCTGGGGGGCACAAGAAGGTGGGGCAGGTCCTGAGGCGGGCAGCAGTGAGGGTGAGGTGACCTGCTCAAACCTGTTGAAAAAGTTGTTCAGTCCATTTGCCTCCTCCACCGTGTCCACTGCAGTCAGAGAGGCCTTGGTCTTGTGTCCAGTGATGGTTTTAACATCATCCCAGACTCTCTTATTTCTTCTCGGCTCAGCTTCTCCTGCAACCTCCTCCAAGGTGAAATTAGCCTTAGGTTAATAAATAGTTAATAAATTAGAATAAATAAATACACAAAATTCATCATTTAAATAAGTTACATTACTGACATTAAAACATCTAAAATAGATAAATACGATTTAAAACATTATTTCATGGCGTGGTATTTTGTTGTTTTTCATTGGTTAAGAGGTTGATATCCATTAGCGAATCACAGCGCTGATAGTTGGTGATGCGGAATCGAATCCAGGAAGTGAGATGCAGGTTCACTCGCTCGTGTAGAACTCCGGAGAAGAAACGTTAAGAAAAGAGCAGAGACGTGTTTTGACGATTTATTTTCCTATTGCAAGTGTTTTATTTACCTTTCTGTCTATTTCGATAGACTGTGGTTTTGTTTACCGTTTTAGTTTTGAGTCATTGACGAAATTCGCGGAGGAAAAGTTTTTCTTTTGAAGATCACGCACCCAGCGCGTCCTCGTGAACAGTGGATGGCGAGCTAACCCAACTAGGAGCTACGACTCAACTGTGTGTTTTGGACGTCGGAAGAGACACTTTTCTCTCGTGTTTTGGGAGAGTGGACATCGCGTTCCCGTTGTTTAAGTTTTTCCCCCTTTTTCCTGCCGAGGAATACTCTCCAGGACCGCGGTAAGACTGTTCCGGTTTAAACCGCATTTTCCCCTCTGGGTTACGTGAACAGTGCGTGGACTGCTTCGCGCTGTTGAGTGGAAGGGTAACGGTTTCCTTTTACCTGCTAATGTTTAGCACTAAAAACTGATTGAATAGACACTTGAACAGTTTATTATTTTATGTTTCATACTATGGTGCATATTTTGAATGTTTTGAACTGAAATGTTGATTACAACTGCATTTTCTCATGTGGGTTTTGTGAGATGCCCTGTGGTTACTATACTATAATACTTGAAAGAAACTAGTTATGTCAAAATAACTTCAAACTTACTGGATAACAGTTCAAACTAGAATACAAAAGAGCTCTGAAATAATAACTAGACTACTGAAACTAACTAAGGTTAAGTTAACCAGAGACTGAAGGATTCAAAAAAGTTTCTTAATCTAAAAGGTAACTGAGTAAAACTCAGGTTCTTCAAATTCATTTTGCATTTATGCGAATGTTTGTTTTCCTATGTTGTATGTATGTCATGTCTGTAAATGTCTAAAGGATCCATTTTCTAACTACTATTTTCATTCTCATTAGATAAAGCCGGCAATCTAAACTAAACTTTTGGTCTGTGGTGTTTTCTCTTGTCAATCATTATTTTAGCCAATTTACTGCTCTTCCTACGAACCTAGTTTCTAGTCCCACAACAACTCACTATTAATATTTGTAGTAAGTGCTACACTTAGTAGGGGCGACAACGTCCAAGCAGAAATTTAAATAGTCCGTTAGACAGTGTGTCTGATCCTCACCATGAGACCTCAGCAGCACATCCCAGTCTGTTGTTTCAAAGCAGTCTCTGATGGCGTCCTCCACAGCTGGTGTCCACTTTCTGATTGTCTTAGTGGTCACAGTCTGTCTCTGCACCAGAGGAATGTACTGTGACTGAAGGTGGACCAGGTTGTGATCGGACCTTCCAAGTGGAGGAAGAGGTTTGGCTCTGTAGGCGTCCTTCAAGTTGGAATAAAGAAGGTAAATTGTCCTGTTATTCCTGGTGGGACAAACCACGGCCTGATGGAAAGTAGGCAGAGTAGAGTCCAGGTTGATTAAAGTCTCCAGAGATGATGATAAACGCGTCAGGATGTTGATTCTGAAGTCGAGCTGTCATTGTGTGGATCTTCTCACAGGCAGATGCAGCTGCAGCGCTCGCAGGAATGTAGACACACAGCGCGATCACGTGACTGAACTCACGCGGTAGATAATATGGACGCATGCTGACAGCCAACAGTTCTACATCTTGACAACACAAGACTTTCTTCACAGTAACGTGTCCCGGACTACACCAGCGTTTATTCACGTACATGATCAGACCTCCTGCTCTGCGCTTCCCACACGCGCGCGTCTCTGTCCGCTCTGACGGAGCTGAAACCAGGCAGATCCACGTGTGAGTCCGGAGTCAGTGAGTGAGCCACGTCTCCGTGAAGATCAACAAACTGCTCTCTCTGTAGATCCTCTGGTTGTTGAGGACAGACAGCTCGTCCATCTTATTCGTCAGTGAATTGACGTTCATCGTGATGGTTGGGATCGTTGGTCTGTGACGTCTCCGATTGTCCGTTAGCTTAGCCTTCAGCCTCTTTCCTGCTCGACAGCCTCGGTAGCGGCGCTGAAGTTCGATCGGGATCTCGTGGCGATCTCCAGCCCGTGCCATTGACTTCAGCGACAGTAGATCCTCTCTTGAGTAAACAAGACGATTCTCTCCATGTTCAAAAGTATCCATTTAAACAATTATAGTAAAAAAAATTGATAAACACAGAAAGTTATAGAAATTGCTGCGGAGCTACTGGAGAGGCAGCCGTCCTCGTCGGCGCCGATAAAATCTTATGTGGCCTAAGATGTATGTTATGTATGTTAACATAACAAATGAAGAGTTATTCAGAGAACTATAGCATAAATAACTAACTAGTTTACCAAACCATCCGTGTAACTCCAAATAACTCTTCATCCTCGTGTCACTTTTAAACAACTAACTAACTCCGGAGGTAGAAGATGCTTCCTCTTCTATGTGGAAATGATCAACACAGGCCTAGAGCGCCCTCTGGTGGTTTAGTGTGAAAATAACATGTGAAATGATATAATAATGTGTTCATAATTTCACACATAAGTCGCTCCAGAGTATAAGTCGCGGACAAACTATGAAGAAAACTGACACTTATAGTCCGGAAAATACGGTATATGGAGCTGTTTTAAAAGTTGATTCATTCAATATAGAGTCAGTTCAGCCTCACAATCAACACGTGTCACGATATGTGTCACAATAGTTACGTTTATTAACTATTAATGCTCCACGAGTCACCTGGAGTCAGTGAGAGTTGATTCAGAAGTTCATGAAGAATCATATTGTGCTGGTTCTTCACTCTGTGAACACAGTTTTGAAACCTCGTGGAAAACCGAGTGTGGTTTGGACAGAACAAATGTTTACTGAACATAATGAGGACCATCAAACCACAGATGGTTCCCGCGGCCTCGCCGGAGGGACGAGTCGCCAGCGTCGCATCCTGCTCGCCGACGACGGCAGAAGCAGATGTGACACCAGCAGATGCTTTTTACTTCCAGACTAATTTTGGCTTCTGTCAAAGATCTCCCCGGAGATCGCACCCTTAAAATAGATCCTGGCGTTCGTTTTTAGCAGAAAAACAAAGACCCGACGTGTCGCAACTGGACAGCCGTCGTCACGGAGACGCACGGAGTGTTGGACTTTTGAAGGTAAGAGAAGAAAAGTTACTTCAAACATACACTGGTCTGGATCCTGGACCCAAGAGAAGGTTTTCATGATGAGAACAACAAGAACTGAGTGATCTTTGCAGATAATATTGATAATAATAATGATAATAGTCATGATAACAATAATTAAAAACACAAACTATTCAAACTGATTCACAGACCCTGATACGTGTTTACACATTTTCAAACACATTTAAAAAACGTTTATAAAACGGTTTCAAATGCTTGTAAATGTGTTTAGAAACATTAGTTCACATATTTGTTTTTATAGTTTGTAAATGAAATTTGAGATCCACCATTAAGAACCTGATCCTGGTTTGAGATCCACCATTAAGAACCTGATCCTGGTTTGAGGTCCACCATTAAGAACCTGATCCTGGTTTGAGATCCACCATTAAGAACCTGATCCTGGTTTGAGGTCCACCATTAAGAACCCGATCCTGGTTTGAGGTCCACCATTAAGAACCTGATCCTGGTTTGAGATCCACCATTAAGTACCTGATCCTGGTTTGAGATCCACCATTAAGTACCTGATCCTGGTTTGAGATCCACCATTAAGAACCTGATCCTGGTTTAAGATCCACCATTAAGAACCTGATCCTGGTTTGAGATCCACCATTAAGAATCTGATCCTGGTTTGAGATCCACCATTAAGAACCTGATCCTGGTTTGAGATCCACCATTAAGAACCTGATCCTGGCTTGAGATCCACCATTAAGAATCTGATCCTGGTTTGAGATCCACCATTAAGAACCTGATCCTGGTTTGAGATCCACCATTAAGAACCTGATCCTGGTTTGAGATCCACCATTAAGAATCTGATCCTGGTTTGAGATCCACCATTAAGAATCTGATCCTGGTTTGAGATCCACCATTAAGAACCTGATCCTGGTTTGAGATCCACCATTAAGAACCTGATCCTGGTTTGAGATCCACCATTAAGAATCTGATCCTGGTTTGAGGTCCACCATTAAGAATCTGATCCTGGTTTGAGATCCACCATTAAGAACCTGATCCTGGTTTGAGGTCCACCATTAAGAACCTGATCCTGGTTTGAGATCCACCATTAAGAATCTGATCCTGGTTTAAGATCCACCATTAAGAATCTGATCCTGGTTTGAGATCCACCATTAAGAATCTGATCCTGGTTTGAGATCCACCATTAAGAATCTGATCCTGGTTTGAGATCCACCATTAAGAACCTGATCCTGGTTTGAGATCCACCATTAAGAACCTGATCCTGGTTTAAGATCCACCATTAAGAACCTGATCCTGGTTTGAGATCCACCATTAAGAACCTGATCCTGGTTTGAGGTCCACCATTAAGAACCTGATCCTGGTTTGAGGTCCACCATTAAGAATCTGATCCTGGTTTGAGATCCACCATTAAGAACCTGATCCTGGTTTGAGATCCACCATTAAGAACCTGATCCTGGTTTGAGATCCACCATTAAGAATCTGATCCTGGTTTGAGATCCACCATTAAGAATCTGATCCTGGTTTGAGATCCACCATTAAGAACCTGATCCTGGTTTGAGATCCACCATTAAGAACCTGATCCTGGTTTGAGATCCACCATTAAGAATCTGATCCTGGTTTGAGATCCACCATTAAGAATCTGATCCTGGTTTGAGATCCACCATTAAGAACCTGATCCTGGTTTGAGATCCACCATTAAGAACCTGATCCTGGTTTGAGGTCCACCATTAAGAACCTGATCCTGGTTTGAGATCCACCATTAAGAATCTGATCCTGGTTTAAGATCCACCATTAAGAATCTGATCCTGGTTTGAGATCCACCATTAAGAATCTGATCCTGGTTTGAGATCCACCATTAAGAATCTGATCCTGGTTTGAGATCCACCATTAAGAATCTGATCCTGGTTTGAGATCCACCATTAAGAATCTGATCCTGGTTTGAGATCCACCATTAAGAACCTGATCCTGGTTTGAGATCCACCATTAAGAACCTGATCCTGGTTTGAGATCCACCATTAAGAATCTGATCCTGGTTTGAGATCCACCATTAAGAATCTGATCCTGGTTTGAGATCCACCATTAAGAACCTGATCCTGGTTTGAGATCCACCATTAAGAATCTGATCCTGGTTTGAGATCCACCATTAAGAACCTGGTCCTGGTTTGAGATCCACCAATAAGAACCTGATCCTGGTTTGAGATCCACCATTAAGAATCTGATCCTGGTTTGAGATCCACCATTAAGAATCTGATCCTGGTTTGAGATCCACCATTAAGAACCTGATCCTGGTTTGAGATCCACCATTAAGAACCTGATCCTGGTTTGAGATCCACCATTAAGAACCTGATCCTGGTTTGAGATCCACCATTAAGAACCTGATCCTGGTTTGAGGTCCACCATTAAGAATCTGATCCTGGTTTGAGATCCACCATTAAGAACCTGATCCTGGTTTGAGGTCCACCATTAAGAACCTGATCCTGGTTTGAGGTCCACCATTAAGAATCTGATCCTGGTTTGAGATCCACCATTAAGAATCTGATCCTGGTTTGAGATCCACCATTAAGAATCTGATCCTGGTTTGAGATCCACCATTAAGAACCTGATCATGGTTTGAGGTCCACCAATAAGAACCTGATCCTGGTTTGAGATCCACCATTTAGAATCTGATCCTGGTTTGAGGTCCACCATTAAGAACCTGATCATGGTTTGAGGTCCACCAATAAGAACCTGATCCTGGTTTGAGATCCACCATTAAGAATCTGATCCTGGTTTGAGATCCACCATTAAGAACCTGATCCTGGTTTGAGATCCACCATTAAGAACCTGATCCTGGTTTGAGATCCACCATTAAGAATCTGATCCTGGTTTGAGATCCACCATTAAGAATCTGATCCTGGTTTGAGATCCACCATTAAGAACCTGATCCTGGTTTGAGATCCACCATTAAGAACCTGATCCTGGTTTGAGATCCACCATTAAGAACCTGATACTGGTTTGAGGTCCACCATTAAGAATCTGATCCTGGTTTGAGATCCACCATTAAGAACCTGATCCTGGTTTGAGGTCCACCATTAAGAACCTGATCCTGGTTTGAGGTCCACCATTAAGAATCTGATCCTGGTTTGAGATCCACCATTAAGAATCTGATCCTGGTTTGAGATCCACCATTAAGAATCTGATCCTGGTTTGAGATCCACCATTAAGAACCTGATCATGGTTTGAGGTCCACCAATAAGAACCTGATCCTGGTTTGAGATCCACCATTAAGAACCTGATCCTGGTTTGAGGTCCACCATTAAGAATCTGATCCTGGTTTGAGATCCACCATTAAGAACCTGATCCTGGTTTGAGATCCACCATTAAGAATCTGATCCTGGTTTGAGATCCACCATTAAGAACCTGATCCTGGTTTGAGGTCCACCATTAAGAATCTGATCCTGGTTTGAGATCCACCATTAAGAACCTGATCCTGGTTTGAGGTCCACCATTAAGAATCTGATCCTGGTTTGAGATCCACCATTAAGAATCTGATCCTGGTTTGAGATCCACCATTAAGAACCTGATCCTGGTTTGAGGTCCACCAATAAGAACCTGATCCTGGACCAGCTCCACAAGCTACTGTTCAGGACTTCAAACTCGTGTCTACATCATGAGAAACACAGTCGACAACCATCGACTCTGGCGAACAAAGTTATTCCCTCGTTTCATGATCATGAACAGATCGAGAAGATGTTTGTCTAAAGGAAGGACTTGTCCAGGGCTCAGGTGTGACACCAACACACCTGTGAAGGACGACAGGTCCTGGTGTGTCGAGTCCTCACGAGGCTGGTTCTGTAAACTCACCTGTGAACAGGTTCTTCCACCACGACCCTGAACTGGTTCGGAATGAATTGACATTTACTGGAAAAAGATCTACCGTGGATCACCTGACGGAACTAAACAGAGACAACTGGCGTGACTGGAGACGAACAAACGAAGGTCTCTAAAGATGACTTTAATTCACAAACGCTCGACTTCTGAAGCTCCGGCTCCGGCGTCGGATCAAAGTCTCGTACTTTTGTCGTTTCCTCAAACTCTGCCGCGACGACCGTCGGCTCTCGCTGGAGCTCGACCCACATTCCAGACGCAGCTCCGTCACGACGCCTCGACACCAGAGGAACATGGCGGAGGATCTTCTGACGCAAGAGGTGGAAAGGATCCCGAGCTACGCCGGTAACCACGGCGACTCACAGGTGTCGACGCGAGCGAGGAAGCTTTGAACGAACTCGGGTCGGAAGGTCTTTAAGAAGCTCAGATGAATCCATTCAACTCACGGATCAGTTTATTGATGATTCACTGAATCCATTCAACTCACGGATCAGTTTATTGATGATTCACTGAATCCATTCAACTCACGGATCAGTTTATTGATGATTCACTGAATCCATTCAACTCACGGATCAGTTTATTGATGATTCACTGAATCCATTCAACTCACGGATCAGTTTATTGATGATTCACTGAATCCATTCAACTCACGGATCAGTTTATTGATGATTCACTGAATCCATTCAACTCACAGATCAGTTTATTGATGATTCACTGAATCCATTCAACTCACGGATCAGTTTAGTGATGATTCACTGAATCCATTCAACTCACGGATCAGTTTAGTGATGATTCACTGAATCCATTCAACTCACGGATCAGTTTATTGATGATTCACTGAATCCATTCAACTCACGGATCAGTTTATTGATGATTCACTGAATCCATTCAACTCACGGATCAGTTTATTGATGATTCACTGAATCCATTCAACTCACGGATCAGTTTATTGATGATTCACTGAATCCATTCAACTCACGGATCAGTTTAGTGATGATTCAGTGAATCCATTCAACTCACGGATCAGTTTATTTATGATTCACTGAATCCATTCAACTCACGGATCAGTTTAGTGATGATTCACTGAATCCATTCAACTCACAGATCAGTTTAGTGATGATTCACTGAATCCATTCAACTCACGGATCAGTTTATTGATGATTCACTGAATCCATTCAACTCACGGATCAGTTTATTGATGATTCACTGAATCCATTCAACTCACGGATCAGTTTATTGATGATTCACTGAATCCATTCAACTCACGGATCAGTTTATTGATGATTCACTGAATCCATTCAACTCACGGATCAGTTTATTGATGATTCACTGAATCCATTCAACTCACGGATCAGTTTATTGATGATTCACTGAATCCATTCAACTCACAGATCAGTTTATTGATGATTCACTGAATCCATTCAACTCACGGATCAGTTTAGTGATGATTCACTGAATCCATTCAACTCACGGATCAGTTTAGTGATGATTCACTGAATCCATTCAACTCACGGATCAGTTTATTGATGATTCACTGAATCCATTCAACTCACGGATCAGTTTATTGATGATTCACTGAATCCATTCAACTCACGGATCAGTTTATTGATGATTCACTGAATCCATTCAACTCACGGATCAGTTTATTGATGATTCACTGAATCCATTCAACTCACGGATCAGTTTATTGATGATTCACTGAATCCATTCAACTCACGGATCAGTTTATTTATGATTCACTGAATCTATTCAACTCACGGATCAGTTTATTGATGATTCACTGAATCCATTCAACTCACGGATCAGTTTATTGATGATTCACTGAATCCATTCAACTCACAGATCAGTTTATTGATGATTCACTGAATCCATTCAACTCACGGATCAGTTTAGTGATGATTCACTGAATCCATTCAACTCACGGATCAGTTTATTTATGATTCACTGAATCCATTCAACTCACGGATCAGTTTAGTGATGATTCACTGAATCCATTCAACTCACGGATCAGTTTAGTGATGATTCACTGAATCAATTCAACTCATTGATCAGTTTAGTGATGATTCACTGAATCCATTCAACTCACAGATCAGTTTATTGATGATTCACTGAATCCATTCAACTCACGGATCAGTTTATTGATGATTCACTGAATCCATTCAACTCACGGATCAGTTTATTGATGATTCACTGAATCCATTCAACTCACGGATCAGTTTATTGATGATTCACTGAATCCATTCAACTCACGGATCAGTTTATTGATGATTCACTGAATCCATTCAACTCACGGATCAGTTTATTGATGATTCACTGAATCCATTCAACTCACGGATCAGTTTATTGATGATTCACTGAATCCATTCAACTCACGGATCAGTTTATTGATGATTCACTGAATCCATTCAACTCACGGATCAGTTTATTGATGATTCACTGAATCCATTCAACTCACGGATCAGTTTATTGATGATTCACTGAATCCATTCAACTCACAGATCAGTTTATTGATGATTCACTGAATCCATTCAACTCACGGATCAGTTTAGTGATGATTCACTGAATCCATTCAACTCACGGATCAGTTTAGTGATGATTCACTGAATCCATTCAACTCACGGATCAGTTTATTGATGATTCACTGAATCCATTCAACTCACGGATCAGTTTATTGATGATTCACTGAATCCATTCAACTCACGGATCAGTTTATTGATGATTCACTGAATCCATTCAACTCACGGATCAGTTTATTGATGATTCACTGAATCCATTCAACTCACGGATCAGTTTAGTGATGATTCAGTGAATCCATTCAACTCACGGATCAGTTTATTTATGATTCACTGAATCCATTCAACTCACGGATCAGTTTAGTGATGATTCACTGAATCCATTCAACTCACAGATCAGTTTAGTGATGATTCACTGAATCCATTCAACTCACGGATCAGTTTATTGATGATTCACTGAATCCATTCAACTCACGGATCAGTTTATTGATGATTCACTGAATCCATTCAACTCACGGATCAGTTTATTGATGATTCACTGAATCCATTCAACTCACGGATCAGTTTATTGATGATTCACTGAATCCATTCAACTCACGGATCAGTTTATTGATGATTCACTGAATCCATTCAACTCACGGATCAGTTTATTGATGATTCACTGAATCCATTCAACTCACAGATCAGTTTATTGATGATTCACTGAATCCATTCAACTCACGGATCAGTTTAGTGATGATTCACTGAATCCATTCAACTCACGGATCAGTTTAGTGATGATTCACTGAATCCATTCAACTCACGGATCAGTTTATTGATGATTCACTGAATCCATTCAACTCACGGATCAGTTTATTGATGATTCACTGAATCCATTCAACTCACGGATCAGTTTATTGATGATTCACTGAATCCATTCAACTCACGGATCAGTTTATTGATGATTCACTGAATCCATTCAACTCACGGATCAGTTTATTGATGATTCACTGAATCCATTCAACTCACGGATCAGTTTATTTATGATTCACTGAATCTATTCAACTCACGGATCAGTTTATTGATGATTCACTGAATCCATTCAACTCACGGATCAGTTTATTGATGATTCACTGAATCCATTCAACTCACAGATCAGTTTATTGATGATTCACTGAATCCATTCAACTCACGGATCAGTTTAGTGATGATTCACTGAATCCATTCAACTCACGGATCAGTTTATTTATGATTCACTGAATCCATTCAACTCACGGATCAGTTTAGTGATGATTCACTGAATCCATTCAACTCACGGATCAGTTTAGTGATGATTCACTGAATCCATTCAACTCATTGATCAGTTTAGTGATGATTCACTGAATCCATTCAACTCACAGATCAGTTTATTGATGATTCACTGAATCCATTCAACTCACGGATCAGTTTATTGATGATTCACTGAATCCATTCAACTCACGGATCAGTTTATTGATGATTCACTGAATCCATTCAACTCACGGATCAGTTTATTGATGATTCACTGAATCCATTCAACTCACGGATCAGTTTATTGATGATTCACTGAATCCATTCAACTCACGGATCAGTTTATTGATGATTCACTGAATCCATTCAACTCACAGATCAGTTTATTGATGATTCACTGAATCCATTCAACTCACGGATCAGTTTATTGATGATTCACTGAATCCATTCAACTCACGGATCAGTTTATTGATGATTCACTGAATCCATTCAACTCACGGATCAGTTTATTGATGATTCACTGAATCCATTCAACTCACGGATCAGTTTATTGATGATTCACTGAATCCATTCAACTCACGGATCAGTTTATTGATGATTCACTGAATCCATTCAACTCACGGATCAGTTTATTGATGATTCACTGAATCCATTCAACTCACGGATCAATTTATTGATGATTCACTGAATCCATTCAACTCACGGATCAGTTTATTTATGATTCATTGAATCCATTCAACTCACGGATCAGTTTATTGATGATTCACTGAATCCATTCAACTCACGGATCAGTTTATTGATGATTCACTGAATCCATTCAACTCACGGATCAGTTTATTGATGATTCACTGAATCCATTCAACTCACGGATCAGTTTATTGATGATTCACTGAATCCATTCAACTCACGGATCAGTTTATTGATGATTCACTGAATCCATTCAACTCACGGATCAGTTTATTGATGATTCACTGAATCCATTCAACTCACGGATCAGTTTATTGATGATTCACTGAATCCATTCAACTCACAGATCAGTTTATTGATGATTCACTGAATCCATTCAACTCACGGATCAGTTTAGTGATGATTCACTGAATCCATTCAACTCACGGATCAGTTTAGTGATGATTCACTGAATCCATTCAACTCACGGATCAGTTTATTGATGATTCACTGAATCCATTCAACTCACGGATCAGTTTATTGATGATTCACTGAATCCATTCAACTCACGGATCAGTTTATTGATGATTCACTGAATCCATTCAACTCACGGATCAGTTTATTGATGATTCACTGAATCCATTCAACTCACGGATCAGTTTATTGATGATTCACTGAATCCATTCAACTCACGGATCAGTTTATTGATGATTCACTGAATCCATTCAACTCACGGATCAGTTTATTGATGATTCACTGAATCCATTCAACTCACGGATCAGTTTATTTATGATTCACTGAATCCATTCAACTCACGGATCAGTTTATTGATGATTCACTGAATCCATTCAACTCACGGATCAATTTATTGATGATTCACTGAATCCATTCAACTCACGGATCAGTTTATTTATGATTCACTGAATCCATTCAACTCACGGATCAGTTTATTGATGATTCACTGAATCCATTCAACTCACGGATCAGTTTATTGATGATTCACTGAATCCATTCAACTCACGGATCAGTTTATTGATGATTCACTGAATCCATTCAACTCACGGATCAGTTTATTGATGATTCACTGAATCCATTCAACTCACGGATCAGTTTATTGATGATTCACTGAATCCATTCAACTCACGGATCAGTTTATTGATGATTCACTGAATCCATTCAACTCACGGATCAGTTTATTGATGATTCACTGAATCCATTCAACTCACGGATCAGTTTATTGATGATTCACTGAATTCATTCAACTCATGGATCAGTTCATTTATGATTCACTGAATCCATTCAACTCACGGATCAGTTTATTGATGATTCACTGAATCCATTCAACTCACGGATCAGTTTATTGATGATTCACTGAATCCATTCAACTCACGGATCAGTTTATTGATGATTCACTGAATCCATTCAACTCACGGATCAGTTTATTGATGATTCACTGAATCCATTCAACTCATGGATCAGTTTATTGATGATTCACTGAATCCATTCAACTCACGGATCAGTTTATTGATGATTCACTGAATCCATTCAACTCACGGATCAGTTTATTGATGATTCACTGAATCCATTCAACTCATGGATCTGTTTATTGATGATTCACTGAATCCATTCAACTCACGGATCAGTTTATTGATGATTCACTGAATCCATTCAACTCACGGATCAGTTTAGTGATGATTCACTGAATCCATTCAACTCACGGATCAGTTTATTGATGATTCACTGAATCCATTCAACTCACGGATCAGTTTATTGATGATTCACTGAATCCATTCAACTCACGGATCAGTTTATTGATGATTCACTGAATCCATTCAACTCACGGATCAGTTTATTGATGATTCACTGAATCCATTCAACTCACGGATCAGTTTATTGATGATTCACTGAATCCATTCAACTCACGGATCAGTTTATTGATGATTCACTGAATCCATTCAACTCACGGATCAGTTTATTGATGATTCACTGAATCCATTCAACTCACGGATCAGTTTATTGATGATTCACTGAATCCATTCAACTCACGGATCAGTTTATTGATGATTCACTGAATCCATTCAACTCACGGATCAGTTTATTTATGATTCACTGAATCCATTCAACTCACGGATCAGTTTATTGATGATTCACTGAATCCATTCAACTCACGGATCAGTTTATTGATGATTCACTGAATCCATTCAACTCACGGATCAGTTTATTGATGATTCACTGAATCCATTCAACTCACGGATCAGTTTATTGATGATTCACTGAATCCATTCAACTCACGGATCAGTTTATTGATGATTCACTGAATCCATTCAACTCACGGATCAGTTTATTTATGATTCACTGAATCCATTCAACTCACGGATCAGTTTATTGATGATTCACTGAATCCATTCAACTCACGGATCAGTTTATTGATGATTCACTGAATCCATTCAACTCACGGATCAGTTTATTTATGATTCACTGAATCCATTCAACTCACGGATCAGTTTATTGATGATTCACTGAATCCATTCAACTCACGGATCAGTTTATTGATGATTCACTGAATCCATTCAACTCACGGATCAGTTTATTTATGATTCACTGAATCCATTCAACTCACGGATCAGTTTATTGATGATTCACTGAATCCATTCAACTCACGGATCAGTTTATTGATGATTCACTGAATCCATTCAACTCACGGATCAGTTTATTGATGATTCACTGAATCCATTCAACTCACGGATCAGTTTATTTATGATTCACTGAATCCATTCAACTCACGGATCAGTTTATTGATGATTCACTGAATCCATTCAACTCACGGATCAGTTTATTGATGATTCACTGAATCCATTCAACTCACGGATCAGTTTATTGATGATTCACTGAATCCATTCAACTCACGGATCAGTTTATTGATGATTCACTGAATCCATTCAACTCACGGATCAGTTTATTGATGATTCACTGAATCCATTCAACTCACGGATCAGTTTATTGATGATTCACTGAATCCATTCAACTCACGGATCAGTTTATTGATGATTCACTGAATCCATTCAACTCACGGATCAGTTTATTTATTTTCGAAGACAAAACAACAAGAATTTCAATCAAAATGAGAACAAAGTCAACTAAAAATGTGGATTATTTTCAGAGTAAAAAAGAAAGGAAAAGTCTATATTTTACACACGTTTGTGGCAGATGTTTAAACAGTATCAAACCATATAAACAGGAAGCACTCTGGGTAATATCGCGAGTGTGTGAGTGAACTTCTGGTTTATAGTCTTTCAACAAACAAACGTCAAATGTTAACTTTTATCTTTTTTACTGATCAATCCTTCATGTGGAGCTTCAATGAAGACAGTCCAGCAGTTTGAAGGTGTTTACATGTTAAGAGTCTTTTTGGACGAAGATGAGGACGACTGAGCTCCAGTCGCTACATTAAAATGAACAAACATGTTTGTCTAAAAAGAACAGATAACTGAAGATAATCAATTATAGTTGACATGAGAACAAAGTGAAGGTTGAATTTTTGACTGGCAGATGAAAATTCTTCTTCTCTGAGCGACTTTTGTCTTATAAATGTTTGTTTGGACGATTGATCTGTAACTAATGGTGTCAGAAGTAGGATGGTCGCCCGATGTTCGACGTGAACAAAAGATAGTTGGTAAAGATAAGAGATTGTGAAGCAGGTTCGTGTGAGAAGAAGAAAGAAAGTTGTTTGAAGGACGAGTCGACGTGATCTTAAGCGTTTAATCAAGAAGCACGAGAGCGTCTTCAAGTTCAAACGAAAGTCAGAAGAACTTCATGAAAACACGTCGTCTTTCCTCTGATGTCGTTCCAGGAACAACGAGAAACACGAGAAGAAAACTCAAGACGACCTTGAGGAGACACAAGGAGAACCTTGACTCGATCTGACCCATCAACTCTTTCTCTTTAGAAATGATGTTTCCATGGAGACGGAAACACAGACAACAATTATGAAGAATAAACTTCCAGAAGTGAAGAAATGATCTGATGAGTCTGTAGTGAGACGAGCAGATGATTAGGAAACACATGGAATAATAAATAAATGTAAATACTGGGGCCACGTATTGAGTGAGAAACACATGAACACACTTGTGTGTCGTTAACAAATACACACAACCTGCACAGATTTTCTATCAAAAGTATCCAATCGGTATTTAAAAAAAAAAGAGTATTCAGTAGATTTGGTTTGAGCTGCTGTCGACTGTATTTCTTCAGGAAAACCATGTTGGGTTCACTTGTGAACTAGTTCAAAGTTCATCCGTTTTTTTTTAAAAGGTTTTTTGTTTCAATATTTTTTATTGAAAATCGAAAATGAGATCATAGTGTCATCTTTGACTTTTTCCTTCTTTTTTTTTACATACATAAAAAACAAACAGCAAAATAAATTAAAAAACAAATCAATAATAATACAAAATAGAAGGAAAACCAAAGGACGATACAAGAAATAAAACTATATCCTGCTTTCATAACGACACCATAGACAAGTTAGAATCATGACTAATCCTAAACTAAGTTTAACTCTCAGTCGCGAACTTCAAAAGCTTTCATATACGACAGAAAATATTCATAAGTAACTGTGAACTTCTGTGTTGAGCCTCTTGTTGTGTATTTGATCTTTTCAAGCTTGAGAAACGATACGACGTCTCTCAGCCTCATCGAGGTTGTTGGTGGTTTTGGAGATTTTCAAAGCAAGAGCAGTCGTCGTTAGAAGGACCGTTTGGTCCATTATATCCATTTTTATATCAACTCGTTTTCTTTCAGTTTCACTGAGTTCGAAGCTTTTTTTTTCAACACGTTGCTACGACACGTCATTTATAAACAAAGACAATATTTTACCACAAACTGCAAAAACAGTTTTAATAATCGATGCGTTCAAAGTCCAGATCGTCTCAGTTTTGATCCTTGAAGAACCAGGGTTTCAGTCCATGGTAGCAACGATGCGTTCGTGGTCCTTCCGTCTTTTTTTGAGTCGCCGACGTCGTGTTTGAGTCTCAGTAGAAACCTGTCAATCATCGATGGAAGATGAACCGACAGACGTCGACGGAAACCAGAATGAACGAGTGAGGATCGGGTTAAAAACAAAACATGAACCAGTTCAGGCTCAACACTCACCATACCTGGGTCAGTTTGGAAGAAGGTTGAAGATCCTCCTCTTCACACCTCGAGGCTGAAGGAATCATCATCATCTTCTCAACATGTGTTTCTTCATCTCCTCCATCGTTGAAATCCTCATCATCTTCTCAACACGTGTTTCTTCATCTCCTCCATCATTGAAATCCTCATCATCTTCTCAACACGTGTTTCTTCATCTCCTCCATCATTGAAATCATCATCATCTTCTCCACATGTGTTTCTTCATCTCCTCCATCATTGAAATCATCATCATCTTCTCCACATGTGTTTCTTCATCTCCTCCATCATTGAAATCATCATCATCTTCTCCACATGTGTTTCTTCATCTCCTCCATCGTTGAAATCATCATCATCTTCTCAACATGTGTTTCTTCATCTCCTCCATCGTTGAAATCATCATCATCTTCTCCACATGTGTTTCTTCATCTCCTCCATTGTTGAAATCATCATCATCTTCTCAACATGTGTTTCTTCATCTCCTCCATCGTTGAAATCATCATCATCTTCTCCACATGTGTTTCTTCATCTCCTCCATCGTTGAAATAGTCATCATCTTCTCCACACGTGTTTCTTCATCTCCTCCATCGTTGAAATCATCATCATCTTCTCAACATGTGTTTCTTCATCTCCTCCATCGTTGAAATCATCATCATCTTCTCCACACGTGTTTCTTCATCTCCTCCATCGTTGAAATCATCATCATCTTCTCAACATGTGTTTCTTCATCTCCTCCATCATTGAAATCATCATCATCTTCTCCACATGTGTTTCTTCATCTCCTCCATCGTTGAAATCATAATCATCTTCTCAACATGTGTTTCTTCATCTCCTCCATCATTGAAATCATCATCATCTTCTCAACATGTGTTTCTTCATCTCCTCCATCATTGAAATCATCATCATCTTCTCCACATGTGTTTCTTCATCTCCTCCATCATTGAAATCATCATCATCTTCTCAACATGTGTTTCTTCATCTCCTCCATCGTTGAAATCATCATCATCATCTTCTCCACATGTGTTTCTTCTTCTCCTCCATCATTGAAATCATCATCATCTTCTCCACATGTGTTTCTTCATCTCCTCCATCATTGAAATCATCATCATCTTCTCCACATGTGTTTCTTCATCTCCTCCATCGTTGAAATCATCATCATCTTCTCAACATGTGTTTCTTCATCTCCTCCATCGTTGAAATCATCATCATCTTCTCCACACGTGTTTCTTCATCTCCTACATCATTGAAATCATCATCATCTTCTCCACATGTGTTTCTTCATCTCCTCCATCGTTGAAATCATCATCATCTTCTCAACACGTGTTTCTTCATCTCCTCCATCGTTGAAATCATCATCATCTTCTCCACATGTGTTTCTTCATCTCCTCCATCGTTGAAATCATCATCATCTTCTCAACACGTGTTTCTTCATCTCCTCCATCGTTGAAATCATCATCATCTTCTCCACATGTGTTTCTTCATCTCCTCCATCGTTGAAATCATCATCATCTTCTCCACATGTGTTTCTTCATCTCCTCCATTGTTGAAATCATCATCATCTTCTCAACACGTGTTTCTTCATCTCCTCCATCATTGAAATCATCATCATCTTCTCCACACGTGTTTCTTCATCTCCTCCATCATTGAAATCATCATCATCTTCTCCACATGTGTTTCTTCATCTCCTCCATCATTGAAATCATCATCATCTTCTCAACATGTGTTTCTTCATCTCCTCCATCGTTGAAATCATCATCATCTTCTCAACATGTGTTTCTTCATCTCCTCCATCATTGAAATCATCATCATCTTCTCAACATGTGTTTCTTCATCTCCTCCATCGTTGAAATCATCATCATCTTCTCAACATGTGTTTCTTCATCTCCTCCATCGTTGAAATCATCATCATCTTCTCAACATGTGTTTCTTCATCTCCTCCATCGTTGAAATCATCATCATCTTCTCCACATGTGTTTCTTCATCTCCTCCATCGTTGAAATCATCATCATCTTCTCAACATGTGTTTCTTCATCTCCTCCATCGTTGAAATCATCATCATCTTCTCAACATGTGTTTCTTCATCTCCTCCATCATTGAAATCATCATCATCTTCTCAACATGTGTTTCTTCATCTCCTCCATCATTGAAATCATCATCATCTTCTCAACATGTGTTTCTTCATCTCCTCCATCGTTGAAATCATCATCATCTTCTCCACATGTGTTTCTTCATCTCCTCCATCGTTGAAATCATCATCATCTTCTCCACACGTGTTTCTTCATCTCCTCCAGCATTGAAATCATCATCATCTTCTCCACACGTGTTTCTTCATCTCCTCCATCGTTGAAATCATCATCATCTTCTCAACATGTGTTTCTTCATCTCCTCCATCATTGAAATCATCATCATCTTCTCAACACGTGTTTCTTCACCTCCTCCATCATTGAAATCATCATCATCTTCTCAACATGTGTTTCTTCATCTCCTCCATCATTGAAATCATCATCATCTTCTCCACATGTGTTTCTTCATCTCCTCCATCGTTGAAATCATCATCATCATCTTCTCCACATGTGTTTCTTCTTCTCCTCCATCATTGAAATCATCATCATCTTCTCCACATGTGTTTCTTCATCTCCTCCATCATTGAAATCCTCATCATCTTCTCCACATGTGTTTCTTCATCTCCTCCATCGTTGAAATCATCATCATCTTCTCAACATGTGTTTCTTCATCTCCTCCATCATTGAAATCCTCATCATCTTCTCAACATGTGTTTCTTCATCTCCTCCATCGTTGAAATCATCATCATCTTCTCAACATGTGTTTCTTCATCTCCTCCATCGTTGAAATCATCATCATCTTCTCAACATGTGTTTCTTCATCTCCTCCATCATTGAAATCATCATCATCTTCTCAACACGTGTTTCTTCACCTCCTCCATCATTGAAATCATCATCATCTTCTCAACATGTGTTTCTTCATCTCCTCCATCATTGAAATCATCATCATCTTCTCCACATGTGTTTCTTCATCTCCTCCATCGTTGAAATCATCATCATCATCTTCTCCACATGTGTTTCTTCTTCTCCTCCATCATTGAAATCATCATCATCTTCTCCACATGTGTTTCTTCATCTCCTCCATCATTGAAATCATCATCATCTTCTCCACATGTGTTTCTTCATCTCCTCCATCATTGAAATCATCATCATCTTCTCCACATGTGTTTCTTCTTCTCCTCCATCATTGAAATCATCATCATCTTCTCCACATGTGTTTCTTCATCTCCTCCATCATTGAAATCATCATCATCTTCTCAACATGTGTTTCTTCTTCTCCTCCATCATTGAAATCATCATCATCTTCTCCACATGTGTTTCTTCATCTCCTCCATCGTTGAAATCATCATCATCTTCTCAACATGTGTTTCTTCTTCTCCTCCATCATTGAAATCATCATCATCTTCTCCACATGTGTTTCTTCATCTCCTCCATCATTGAAATCATCATCATCTTCTCCACATGTGTTTCTTCTTCTCCTCCATCATTGAAATCATCATCATCTTCTCCACATGTGTTTCTTCATCTCCTCCATCATTGAAATCATCATCATCTTCTCCACATGTGTTTCTTCATCTCCTCCATCGTTGAAATCATCATCATCTTCTCCACATGTGTTTCTTCATCTCCTCCATCATTGAAATCATCGTCATCTTCTCAACATGTGTTTCTTCATCTCCTCCATCATTGAAATCATCATCATCTTCTCAACATGTGTTTCTTCATCTCCTCCATCATTGAAATCATCTTCATCTTCTCCACATGTGTTTCTTCATCTCCTCCATCATTGAAATCATCATCATCTTCTCCACATGTGTTTCTTCATCTCCTCCATCATTGAAATCATCATCATCTTCTCCACATGTGTTTCTTCTTCTCCTCCATCATTGAAATCATCATCATCTTCTCCACATGTGTTTCTTCATCTCCTCCATCATTGAAATCATCATCATCTTCTCCACATGTGTTTCTTCATCTCATCCATCATTGAAATCATCATCATCTTCTCCACATGTGTTTCTTCATCTCCTCCATCATTGAAATCATCATCATCATCTTCTCCACATGTGTTTCTTCATCTCCTCCATCATTGAAATCATCATCATCTTCTCCACATGTGTTTCTTCATCTCCTCCATCATTGAAATCATCATCATCTTCTCAACGTGTGTTTCTTCATCTCCTCCATCATTGAAATCATCATCATCTTCTCCACATGTGTTTCTTCATCTCCTCCATCGTTGAAATCATCATCATCTTCTCCACATGTGTTTCTTCATCTCCTCCATCGTTGAAATCATCATCATCTTCTCCACATGTGTTTCTTCATCTCCTCCATCGTTGAAATCATCATCATCTTCTCCACATGTGTTTCTTCATCTCCTCCATCGTTGAAATCATCATCATCATCTTCTCCACGTGTTTCTTCATCTCCTCCATCGTTGAAATCATCATCATCTTCTCCACATGTGTTTCTTCATCTCCTCCATCGTTGAAATCATCATCATCTTCTCAACATGTGTTTCTTCATCTCCTCCATCGTTGAAATCATCATCATCTTCTCCACATGTCTTTCTTCATCTCCTCCATCGTTGAAATCATCATCATCTTCTCAACATGTGTTTCTTCATCTCCTCCATCATTGAAATCATCATCATCTTCTCAACATGTGTTTCTTCATCTCCTCCATCGTTGAAATCATCATCATCTTCTCCACATGTGTTTCTTCATCTCCTCCATCGTTGAAATCATCATCATCTTCTCAACATGTGTTTCTTCATCTCCTCCATCATTGAAATCATCTTCATCTTCTCAACATGTGTTTCTTCATCTCCTCCATCATTGAAATCATCTTCATCTTCTCAACATGTGTTTCTTCATCTCCTCCATCGTTGAAATCATCATCATCTTCTCCACATGTGTTTCTTCTTCTCCTCCATCATTGAAAACATCATCATCTTCTCAACATGTGTTTCTTCATCTCCTCCATCATTGAAATCATCATCATCTTCTCCACATGTGTTTCTTCATCTCCTCCATCGTTGAAATCATCATCATCTTCTCAACATGTGTTTCTTCATCTCCTCCATCGTTGAAATCATCATCATCTTCTCCACATGTGTTTCTTCATCTCCTCCATCATTGAAATCATCATCATCTTCTCAACATGTGTTTCTTCATCTCCTCCATCATTGAAATCATCATCATCTTCTCAACATGTGTTTCTTCATCTCCTCCATCATTGAAATCATCATCATCTTCTCAACATGTGTTTCTTCATCTCCTCCATCATTGAAATCATCTTCATCTTCTCAACATGTGTTTCTTCATCTCCTCCATCGTTGAAATCATCATCATCTTCTCCACATGTGTTTCTTCATCTCCTCCATCATTGAAATCATCATCATCTTCTCCACATGTGTTTCTTCATCTCCTCCATCATTGAAATCATCATCATCTTCTCCACATGTGTTTCTTCATCTCCTCCATCATTGAAATCATCATCATCTTCTCCACACGTGTTTCTTCATCTCCTCCATCATTGAAATCATCATCATCTTCTCAACATGTGTTTCTTCATCTCCTCCATCGTTGAAATCATCATCATCTTCTCCACATGTGTTTCTTCATCTCCTCCATCGTTGAAATCATCATCATCTTCTCAACATGTGTTTCTTCTTCTCCTCCATCATTGAAATCATCATCATCTTCTCCACATGTGTTTCTTCATCTCCTCCATCATTGAAATCATCATCATCTTCTCCACATGTGTTTCTTCTTCTCCTCCATCATTGAAATCATCATCATCTTCTCCACATGTGTTTCTTCATCTCCTCCATCATTGAAATCATCATCATCTTCTCCACATGTGTTTCTTCATCTCCTCCATCGTTGAAATCATCATCATCTTCTCCACATGTGTTTCTTCATCTCCTCCATCATTGAAATCATCGTCATCTTCTCAACATGTGTTTCTTCATCTCCTCCATCATTGAAATCATCATCATCTTCTCAACATGTGTTTCTTCATCTCCTCCATCATTGAAATCATCTTCATCTTCTCCACATGTGTTTCTTCTTCTCCTCCATCATTGAAATCATCATCATCTTCTCCACATGTGTTTCTTCATCTCCTCCATCATTGAAATCATCATCATCTTCTCCACATGTGTTTCTTCTTCTCCTCCATCATTGAAATCATCATCATCTTCTCCACATGTGTTTCTTCATCTCCTCCATCATTGAAATCATCATCATCTTCTCCACATGTGTTTCTTCATCTCCTCCATCATTGAAATCATCATCATCTTCTCAACATGTGTTTCTTCATCTCCTCCATCATTGAAATCATCTTCATCTTCTCCACATGTGTTTCTTCTTCTCCTCCATCATTGAAATCATCATCATCTTCTCCACATGTGTTTCTTCATCTCCTCCATCATTGAAATCATCATCATCTTCTCCACATGTGTTTCTTCTTCTCCTCCATCATTGAAATCATCATCATCTTCTCCACATGTGTTTCTTCATCTCCTCCATCATTGAAATCATCATCATCTTCTCCACATGTGTTTCTTCATCTCCTCCATCATTGAAATCATCATCATCTTCTCAACATGTGTTTCTTCATCTCCTCCATCATTGAAATCATCATCATCTTCTCCACATGTGTTTCTTCATCTCCTCCATCATTGAAATCATCATCATCTTCTCAACATGTGTTTCTTCATCTCCTCCATCATTGAAATCATCATCATCTTCTCCACATGTGTTTCTTCATCTCCTCCATCATTGAAATCATCATCATCATCTTCTCCACATGTGTTTCTTCATCTCCTCCATCATTGAAATCATCATCATCTTCTCCACATGTGTTTCTTCATCTCCTCCATCATTGAAATCATCATCATCTTCTCAACGTGTGTTTCTTCATCTCCTCCATCATTGAAATCATCATCATCTTCACAACATCTGTTTCTTCATCTCCTCCATCATTGAAATCATCATCATCTTCTCAACATGTGTTTCTTCATCTCCTCCATCGTTGAAATCATCATCATCTTCTCAACATGTGTTTCTTCATCTCCTCCATCGTTGAAATCATCATCATCATCTTCTCCACATGTGTTTCTTCATCTCCTCCATCGTTGAAATCATCATCATCATCTTCTCCACGTGTTTCTTCATCTCCTCCATCGTTGAAATCATCATCATCTTCTCCACATGTGTTTCTTCATCTCCTCCATCGTTGAAATCATCATCATCTTCTCAACATGTGTTTCTTCATCTCCTCCATCGTTGAAATCATCATCATCTTCTCCACATGTCTTTCTTCATCTCCTCCATCGTTGAAATCATCATCATCTTCTCAACATGTGTTTCTTCATCTCCTCCATCATTGAAATCATCATCATCTTCTCAACATGCGTTTCTTCATCTCCTCCATCGTTGAAATCATCATCATCTTCTCCACATGTGTTTCTTCATCTCCTCCATCGTTGAAATCATCATCATCTTCTCAACATGTGTTTCTTCATCTCCTCCATCATTGAAATCATCTTCATCTTCTCAACATGTGTTTCTTCATCTCCTCCATCATTGAAATCATCTTCATCTTCTCAACATGTGTTTCTTCATCTCCTCCATCGTTGAAATCATCATCATCTTCTCCACATGTGTTTCTTCTTCTCCTCCATCATTGAAAACATCATCATCTTCTCAACATGTGTTTCTTCATCTCCTCCATCATTGAAATCATCATCATCTTCTCCACATGTGTTTCTTCATCTCCTCCATCGTTGAAATCATCATCATCTTCTCAACATGTGTTTCTTCATCTCCTCCATCGTTGAAATCATCATCATCTTCTCCACATGTGTTTCTTCATCTCCTCCATCATTGAAATCATCATCATCTTCTCCACATGTGTTTCTTCATCTCCTCCATCATTGAAATCATCATCATCTTCTCCACATGTGTTTCTTCATCTCCTCCATCATTGAAATCATCATCATCTTCTCAACATGTGTTTCTTCATCTCCTCCATCATTGAAATCATCATCATCTTCTCAACATGTGTTTCTTCATCTCCTCCATCATTGAAATCATCATCATCTTCTCAACATGTGTTTCTTCATCTCCTCCATCATTGAAATCATCTTCATCTTCTCAACATGTGTTTCTTCATCTCCTCCATCGTTGAAATCATCATCATCTTCTCCACATGTGTTTCTTCATCTCCTCCATCATTGAAATCATCATCATCTTCTCCACATGTGTTTCTTCATCTCCTCCATCATTGAAATCATCATCATCTTCTCCACATGTGTTTCTTCATCTCCTCCATCATTGAAATCATCATCATCTTCTCAACATGTGTTTCTTCATCTCCTCCATCATTGAAATCATCATCATCTTCTCAACATGTGTTTCTTCATCTCCTCCATCATTGAAATCATCTTCATCTTCTCAACATGTGTTTCTTCATCTCCTCCATCGTTGAAATCATCATCATCTTCTCCACATGTGTTTCTTCATCTCCTCCATCATTGAAATCATCATCATCTTCTCCACATGTGTTTCTTCATCTCCTCCATCATTGAAATCATCATCATCTTCTCCACATGTGTTTCTTCATCTCCTCCATCATTGAAATCATCATCATCTTCTCCACACGTGTTTCTTCATCTCCTCCATCATTGAAATCATCATCATCTTCTCAACATGTGTTTCTTCATCTCCTCCATCGTTGAAATCATCATCATCTTCTCCACATGTGTTTCTTCATCTCCTCCATCGTTGAAATCACGACGACGATCTCCAGGTTCAACAGCGTCTTCATCAGCCCACGAGCCTTCATCAGATCCTGACTCCAGGACAGATGCTCGGACCTGATTTCCCGCCGACCGCCTGTCAATCACCGGCGAGGAACGAACGCCCGTCGTCGCCCTCGGGCTCTGGAGAGCAATCATGGAACGTCTGGTTATCGCGGCCGGATCTGGACCCGGAGGATTACGTGAAGCTGCTCTTATCAGAACCACATCATCGACAAAGATGTTATTGTCCTCCGGACCAGATCTTTTCTCCAGACGCTCTAATGGACTCTGACCTCGTGGTCGAGGAATCATTCATCGCGAGCAGCCTTTTGGCTCGACTCACAACCCAAATGTCCGGGAACATTTACGACACGATCGCTCAGAGACGTTAACAGGGAATAACAGAAATGTTGGTGCTTCCGCTGATGAACGACTTAATGGCCGCCGCCGGAACGTTCCGTGAGAAGAAGTGCGGCGGCGGCGCCAGAAAGCAGCATAATTAGCAAACAAAAATAACACTTGTGCGTCGCCGTGAAGGTACTTCGTCTTGTTCTGTCGGGAGAATCCATTAAGGAGGAGAAATACAGTCGCTAACTTTTCCAGACGAAACGAAATGTTTTGTTCTTTTCAAAAACCTGCTTCAGGGGAGGAAGTGAAGAATGAAATGATTGTTCATTGACGTGAGGAGGTGTAACTCACACTCTTTCATTTCATCTCTTTATTTAGTGCGACGACGTCTTCGTCTCGTTCAAGGGAAGTTTGAAGGTAAATAACCATCAAATATTAAGTTACGTTTCTTTTTATTCCGTAGCAGCTTCTGAGTCATTTGTCAGAAACTTCCGTGATCTTCCTAAAAATATTGCTTTAAATCAAAGTATTTTAAAGGAACAATAAAATATTTTAAACTTCAGTTACTGCCTATTTTTCATTTTCAAATATTTGATCTGATAGAAATCCTAGTAACAAACGCCTCGTACTTCAACTGATGGTTAAATAATTGTTTTTATTATTAGTTTTATTTAAATAACTGAGTTTGTGTTAAAGATAGAAGTCGTTAAAGATGTTACGTCATCGGTTTTCAAACTTCTCAGAGTCAAAAGTCTGATGAGCCTTACTGAGGACGAGAGGATACAAACCACAAGATGCATGAGGTTAGACTAGTGGCCGTTAAAGGTAGTTTAAGACAATTATTATTATTATAATATCATTATTATTGTCGTCTTCATGGATCTGCTCGTGTGACCTTCATTCTGTTCCTGAAGATCTCAGTCGCTCGTCATCATTTTGGAAAGAAGTTCAACTGTCACTCAAACTATTGTTGATTCCAAACCTTCTGTCAAACACAAGATGTTTCTCCAGGAATGAGCAGCACATCCTCGAGAGCTTCTGCTCAAACATCTCTGAATATCTCACGTGTTTGTGATGTTTCTGTTGAACTTCTCGTGTCTTCAAGGATTCGTGTGACGAGAGCCACAGAAACATCTCATCACCAAGTTTTTAAACGAATTCAAATAAAACCAATAATATATATATATATGCAATATATACATAAACTAAAATACCTTTAGCTTCATTCTCAGGTCCAAGTGTGACCATCATTCAGCTCTGAAGGATCCTCTGCAGCAGAAGCTCACACTCGTGTCTGGAGGACGAAACACTGACGAGACACGAGACCTCGATCGTTGACGGAAAATAAATGTTTTATTAAATGAACCGTCTGTGTTGTCCTTGTGTGTCCTGAGACGGACTGGCCTCCTGTCCAGGGTGTCCCCCGCCTCGTGTGAAGAAGCTGGGACAGACTCCAGCCGCCGCGTCCAGATCATGAACATCATCAGAAACTTTTATTTCCACTATTGTAAACTCAGAAGGTAAAAATCAAAGAATAGGAACGAACTAAAAAGAGATGAAATAAAATAAATGAATAAATAATGAAGCATTAATGAAATAAAACACGTTACATTTAATGAAAGAATATTTAAGATCCGGACAGAAGATGGTTTCTTGAACCGAGATGTTCTGGTTTGTATTTCATTTAATTTTTAATCAAATTATTATTGTCAGGTTTATTAACTAGAAACTTTAGTTTGGTACAAAAATTAAATCTTAAAGACTTTATTTGTTATACATTTTATTTGATTGTCTTGAACTAATTCTTATATTCCTACTTTAATGTTGCCCATTTTATTTTGTAGTATTTTATTTACCTTATTTTACTTCATCTTTATGTGTTTAATTCATTTTTATGATAAACCGTCATCACAGAGAATCTGTTTAGATGTGTTTTTTATTTCTGATGTTTCTGAACAAACGCGAAGCATCCGATGAAACTATCAAAAGTAAATCAATAGAACCTCAAGTTATTTGAGACAAACATTAAAACATGTTTTTCTTTGATTGTTTTGTTCCATCATGAACCTCGAGGACGAGTTTAAATCTTAAAACACTTTTATTCTCTGGCTTTAACACAGCGTGACAATTTTTACTGCTTTTTACTTGATATGGTTCCATCTTTGTGTGTTTTAACTGAGTTTCACTTTCATGTTGTTGTATGTGTTTTTAAAGTGTATAGAAATGAAGTTGATTGACAGATTCATCTCATCGTTGTTGTTCGTAGAGTCTCTCACAAGATCTTATTTTCCTCCACGAGCTTCGACTCCAGTCTGAGGAGAGACTTGTTATCCTTGTTAACCCGAACCCTCCTCAGATATGACCCGGATCTTCTCCATGTGGACTCACTTCTGAGCCGATCCTGGAGCTGGTCTAAGGGGCCGGTGGTCGTCTGCTGTGGAGGACTCGGGTCCTGGAGAGAGACGAGAAGAAAAGAGAGAGAGAGACGAGAAGAAAAGAAGAAACTTTGATCTTCATGTCTTCATCAAAGGAACCAGCGAAGAGTCGCTGCAGAGACTCGTGGGTCGTGGATCGTTCACCAGTGTTTGTGTCCGACAGGAGCCGAGAGTTTGGACCTGAACTATTGTGATGATTCAAACCTCAGGACGATCCTTGTTATTATAAGATGGTCACACCTGAAGGTAGAACCTGCTCCACTCTTCAGAACCTCCTGCAGCTGCAGGGTCAGTTGGTTCCTCAGTCTCACTGAGACCTGAAGGTAGAACCTGCTCCACTCTTCAGAACCTCCTGCAGCTCCAGGGTCAGTTGGTTCCTCAGTCTCACTGAGACCTGAAGGTAGAACCTGCTCCACTCTTCAGAACCTCCTGCAGCTCCAGGGTCAGTTGGTTCCTCAGTCTCACTGGGATCTGAACACAGAACCTGCTCAACTCTGTAGAACCTCCTGCAGCTCCAGGGTCAGGTGGTTCCTCAGTCTCACTGAGACCGGAAGGTAGAACCTGCTCAACTCTTCAGAACCTCCTGCAGCTCCAGGGTCAGTTGGTTCCTCAGTCTCACTGAGACCTGAAGGTAGAACCTGCTCCACTCTTCAGAACCTGCTGCAGCTCCAGGGTCAGTTGGTTCCTCAGTCTCACTGAGACCTGATGGTAGAACCTGCTCAACTCTTCAGAACCTGCTGCAGCTCCAGGGTCAGTTGGTTCCTCAGTCTCACTGAGACCTGAAGGTAGAACCTGCTCAACTCTTCAGAACCTGCTGCAGCTCCAGGGTCAGGTGGTTCCTCAGTCTCACTGAGACCTGAAGGTAGAACCTGCTCAACTCTTCAGAACCTGCTGCAGCTCCAGGGTCAGTTGGTTCCTCAGTCTCACTGGGATCTGATCACAGAACCCTGGGATGATCAGAGTGGAAGGTTTCAAGGCAGCGGGTTTCAGGGCAACGGGTTTCAAGGCAGCGGGTTTCAAGGCAGCGGGTTTCAGAGCGGAAGGTTTCAAGGCAGCGAGTTTCAGGGCGGCGGGTTTCAAGGCAGCGGGTTTCAGGGCAGCGGGTTTCAGAGCGGAAGGTTTCAAGGCAGCGGGTTTCAAGGCAGCGGGTTTCAGAGCGGAAGGTTTCAAGGCAGCGGGTTTCAAGGCAGCGGGTTTCAGAGCGGAAGGTTTCAGGGCAGCGGGTTTCAAGGCAGCGGGTTTCAGAGCGGAAGGTTTCAAGGCAGCGAGTTTCAGGGCGGCGGGTTTCAAGGCAGCGGGTTTCAGGGCAGCGGGTTTCAAGGCAGCGGGTTTCAGAGCGGAAGGTTTCAGGGCAGCGGGTTTCAAGGCAGCGGGTTTCAGAGCGGAAGGTTTCAAGGCAGCGAGTTTCAGGGCGGCGGGTTTCAAGGCAGCGGGTTTCAGGGCAGCGGGTTTCAAGGCAGCGGGTTTCAGGGCAGCGGGTTTCAAGGCAGCGGGTTTCAGGGCAGCGGGTTTCAAGGCAGCGGGTTTCAAGGCAGCGGGTTTCAAGGCAGCGGGTTTCAGGGCAGCGGGTTTCAAGGCAGCGGGTTTCAGAGCGGAAGGTTTCAAGGCAGCGGGTTTCAGGGCAGCGGGTTTCAAGGCAGCGGGTTTCAGGGCAGTGGGTGTCGCGACGACGATGTCAGGGCGACCCGAGCGACTCCTCGGTAATCAAAGACGACGTCCTCCCCGGCGCTGATCGGTGAAGAACCCGTCGGGAACAAGAACCGGCGTAAATGAGCTGCGATCCGTTCTCCGGTTCCATCATCATTAGCCGAGGCAGCCGGAGCGCGAGCACGTGGGCGGCGTAAGTGTTTGTTTATCACGTCGACATGGAAAACAGTTACACGCTACGACGAGCGGCACGAGGGAGGCTCGACGCCGTCAGGACGAGGCTTCGGGGGTTAATTAGATCTCGACAGGAACACGAGAGGAGAAGCTCCGACAAACAGCCAGAAGTTCTGACGATACATTATGCATCAGATCAGGAGGACGTTGTAAACCATCCATCAGACGATATTAAATCCATCAACAAAGGTTTAACGGCGGCTCTCGGAGTTTGATAACGTGGCGCGGGTTTTACTCCATCAATCTTAGGATCGCACACGAGGTCCAGCAGATTGAATCCACACTCGTGTAAAAGTGCGGCACATAAAGGAGAGGAAATATTCATCCATCATGTTTTCTTCTCCTTTGCATCCCTTTGTTCCGACGCGAGCGTGAAGTCGCGACGCCACGACCGCGACTTTGAGCGCAATTAAAATCAGGAGTTATTTTTCATTCCAGGGATTCGGTGATGAATAGTTATGAGTCGATATCGACGCCCGACTATCAAGCGTGCATGATTCACCGTGAGTGAAGAACGGAGCCGTCCATGGAGGACGACACGTGTGAAGACACTTGATAGTTGAGGGAAGACAAACAAACCTTCTTTACTTCCTGGTCGACCTGGTGCCCTTGACAGGGTCGTGAGGGGTCGCTGGAGTCTATCCCAGCTACTCGGGTTAAGAGACGGGGGACACCATTGAAACAGAGACATTCTAGAGTCTCAATCAAGCTCTGAGTGTTTTTTGAAAGGAAACTGGAGTTCCTGGAGTAAACCCACACAAGTACAGGGAGACACAGGAAATAACCTGTCAAAATAAAAGTTGTATTTAAGAGATAAACTCGAGAGATTTGTCTCAATTTCATTGTAGTATATTCAGGAGTGATTATCAAAAGTATATTCAGGAGTGATTATCAAAAGTATATTCAGGAGTGATGATCAAAAGTATATTCAGGAGTGATTATCAAAAGTATATTCAGGAGTGATTATCAAAAGTATATTCAGGAGTGATTATCAAAAGTATATTCAGGAGTGATGATCAAAAGTATATTCAGGAGTGATTATCAAAAGTATATTCAGGAGTGATTATCAAAAGTATATTCAGGAGTGATTATCAAAAGTATATTCAGGAGTGATTATCAAAAGTATATTCAGGAGTGATGATCAAAAGTATATTCAGGAGTGATGATCAAAAGTATATTCAGGAGTGATGATCAAAAGTATATTCAGGAGTGATTATCAAAAGTATATTCAGGAGTGATGATCAAAAGTATATTCAGGAGTGATTATCAAAAGTATATTCAGCAGTGATTATCAAAAGTATATTCAGGAGTGATTATCAAACATATATTCAGGAGTGATTATCAAACATATATTCAGGAGTGATTATCAAAAGTATATACAGGAGTGATTATCAAACATATATTCAGGAGTGATTATCAAACATATATTCAGGAGTGATTATCAAAAGTATATTCAGGAGTGATTATCAAAAGTATATTCAGGAGTGATTATCAAAAGTATATTCAGGAGTGATTATCAAAAGTATATTCAGGAGTGATTATCAAAAGTATATTCAGCAGTGATGATCAAAAGTATATTCAGGAGTGATTATCAAAAGTATATTCAGGAGTGATTATCAAAAGTATATTCAGGAGTGATTATCAAAAGTATATTCAGCAGTGATTATCAAAAGTATATTCAGGAGTGATTATCAAAAGTATATTCAGGAGTGATTATCAAAAGTATATTCAGGAGTGATGATCAAAAGTATATTCAGGAGTGATGATCAAAAGTATATTCAGGAGTGATTATCAAAAGTATATTCAGGAGTGATTATCAAAAGTATATTCAGCAGTGATTATCAAAAGTATATTCAGGAGTGATTATCAAAAGTATATTCAGGAGTGATTATCAAAAGTATATTCAGCAGTGATTATCAAAAGTATATTCAGGAGTGATTATCAAAAGTATATTCAGCAGTGATTATCAAAAGTATATTCAGCAGTGATTATCAAAAGTATATTCAGCAATGATTATCAAACATATATTCAGGAGTGAATATCAAAAGTATATTCAGCAGTGATTATCAAAAGTATATTCAGCAATGATTGTCAAACATATATTCAGCAGTGATTATCAAAAGTATATTCAGGAGTGATTATCAAACATATATTCAGGAGTGATTATCAAAAGTATATTCACAAGTGATTATCAAAAGTATATTCAGGAGTGATTATCAAAGGTATATTCAAGAGCGATTATCAAACGTATATTCAGGAGTGATTATCAATAGTGTATTCAGGAGTGATTATCTAAAGTATATTCACAAGTGATTATCAAAAGTATATTCAGGAGTGATTATCAAAAGTATATTCAAGAGCGATTATCAAATGTATATTCAGGAGTGATTATCAAAAGTATATTCAGGAGTGATTATCAAAAGTATATTCAGGAGTGATGATCAAAAGTATATTCAGGAGTGATGATCAAAAGTATATTCAGGAGTGATTATCAAAAATATATTAAGGAGTGATTATCAAAAGTATATTCAGGAGTGATTATCAAAAGTATATTCAGGAGTGATGATCAAAAGTATATTCAGGAGTGATTATCAAAAGTATATTCAGCAGTGATTATCAAAAGTATATTCAGCAGTGATTATCAAAAGTATATTCAGCAGTGATTATCAAACATATATTCAGCAGTGATTATCAAAAGTATATTCAGGAGTGATTATCAAACATATATTCAGGAGTGATTATCAAAAGTATATTCAGCAATGATTATCAAACATATATTCAGGAGTGATTATCAAAAGTATATTCAGCAATGATTATCAAACATATATTCAGGAGTGATTATCAAAAGTATATTCAGGAGTGATTATCAAAAGTATATTCAGCAATGATTATCAAACATATATTCAGCAGTGATTATCAAAAGTATATTCAGGAGTGATTATCAAACATATATTCAGGAGTGATTATCAAAAGTATATTCACAAGTGATTATCAAAAGTATATTCAGGAGTGATTATCAAAGGTATATTCAAGAGCGATTATCAAACGTATATTCAGGAGTGATTATCAAAAGTATATTCAGGAGTGATTATCAATAGTGTATTCAGGAGTGATTATCTAAAGTATATTCACAAGTGATTATCAAAAGTATATTCAGGAGTGATTTTAAAAGGTATATTCAAGAGCGATTATCAAATGTATATTCAGGAGTGATTATCAAAGGTATATTCAGGAGTGATTATCAAAAGTATATTCAGGAGTGATTATCAAAAGTATATTCAGGAGTGATGATCAAAAGTATATTCAGGAGTGATGATCAAAAGTATATTCAGGAGTGATTATCAAAAGTATATTAAGGAGTGATTATCAAAAGTATATTCAGGAGTGATTATCAAAAGTATATTCAGCAGTGATTATCAAAAGTATATTCAGGAGTGATTATCAAAAGTATATTCAGGAGTGATGATCAAAAGTATATTCAGGAGTGATTATCAAAAATATATTAAGGAGTGATTATCAAAAGTATATTCAGCAGTGATTATCAAACATATATTAAGGAGTGATAATCAAAAGTATATTCAGGAGTGATTATCAAACATATATTAAGGAGTGATTATCAAAACTATATTCAGCAGTGATTATCAAACATATATTCAGGAGTGATTATCAAACATATATTAAGGAGTGATTATCAAAACTATATTCAGCAGTGATTATCAAACATATATTCAGGAGTGATTATCAAACATATATTAAGGAGTGATTATCAAAACTATATTCAGCAGTGATTATCAAACATATATTCAGGAGTGATTATCAAAACTATATTCAGGAGTGATTATCAAAAGTATATTCAGCAGTGATTATCAAACATATATTCAGGAGTGATTATCAAACATATATTCAGGAGTGATAATCAAAAGTATCTTCATGAGCGATTATCAAAAGTATATTCAGCAGTGATTATCAAAAGTATATTCAGGAGTGATTATCAAAAGTATATTCAGGAGTGATTATCAAACATATATTCAGGAGTGATTATCAAAACTTTATTCAGCAGTGATTATCAAACATATATTCAGCAGTGATTATCAAACATATATTCAGGAGTGATTATCAAAAGTATATTCAGCAGTGATTATCAAAAGTATAATCACAAATGAGCCTGAATTCTTCAGGAGCCTCATGTACTGAAGGTTCTCATTCTTCAGGAGCCTCATGTACTGAAGGTTCTCGTTCTTCAGGAGCCTCATGTACTGAAGGTTCTCATTCTTCAGGAGCCTCATGTACTGAAGGTTCTCGTTCTTCAGGAGCCTCATGTACTGAAGGTTCTCATTCTTCAGGAGCCTCATGTACTGAAGGTTCTCATTCTTCAGGAGCCTCATGTACTGAAGGTTCTCATTCTTCAGGAGCCTCATGTACTGAAGGTTCTCATTCTTCAGGAGCCTCATGTACTGAAGGTTCTCCTTCTTCAGGAGCCTCATGTACTGAAGGTTCTCATTCTTCAGGAGCCTCATGTACTGAAGGTTCTCATTCTTCAGGAGCCTCATGTACTGAAGGTTCTCGTTCTTCAGGAGCCTCATGTACTGAAGGTTCTCGTTCTTCAGGAGCCTCATGTACTGAAGGTTCTCGTTCTTCAGGAGCCTCATGTACTGAAGGTTCTCCTTCTTCAGGAGCCTCATGTACTGAAGGTTCTCATTCTTCAGGAGCCTCATGTACTGAAGGTTCTCATTCTTCAGGAGCCTCATGTACTGAAGGTTCTCATTCTTCAGGAGCCTCATGTACTGAAGGTTCTCGTTCTTCAGGAGCCTCATGTACTGAAGGTTCTCCTTCTTCAGGAGCCTCATGTACTGAAGGTTCTCCTTCTTCAGGAGCCTCATGTACTGAAGGTTCTCATTCTTCAGGAGCCTCATGTACTGAAGGTTCTCATTCTTCAGGAGCCTCATGTACTGAAGGTTCTCATTCTTCAGGAGCCTCATGTACTGAAGGTTATCCTTCTTCAGGAGCCTCATGTACTGAAGGTTCTCATTCTTCAGGAGCCTCATGTACTGAAGGTTCTCGTTCTTCAGGAGCCTCATGTACTGAAGGTTCTCGTTCTTCAGGAGCCTCATGTACTGAAGGTTCTCAATCTTCAGGAGACTCATGTACTGAAGGTTCTCATTCTTCAGGAGCCTCATGTACTGAAGGTTCTCATTCTTCAGGAGCCTCATGTACTGAAGGTTCTCATTCTTCAGGAGCCTCATGTACTGAAGGTTCTCGTTCTTCAGGAGCCTCATGTACTGAAGGTTCTCGTTCTTCAGGAGCCTCATGTATTGAAGGTTCTCGTTCTTCAGGAGCCTCATGTACTGAAGGTTCTCATTCTTCAGGAGCCTCATGTACTGAAGGTTCTCGTTCTTCAGGAGCCTCATGTATTGAAGGTTCTCGTTCTTCAGGAGCCTCATGTACTGAAGGTTCTCATTCTTCAGGAGCCTCATGTACTGAAGGTTCTCGTTCTTCAGGAGCCTCATGTATTGAAGGTTCTCGTTCTTCAGGAGCCTCATGTACTGAAGGTTCTCATTCTTCAGGAGCCTCATGTACTGAAGGTTCTCGTTCTTCAGGAGCCTCATGTATTGAAGGTTCTCGTTCTTCAGGAGCCTCATGTACTGAAGGTTCTCATTCTTCAGGAGCCTCATGTACTGAAGGTTCTCGTTCTTCAGGAGCCTCATGTATTGAAGGTTCTCGTTCTTCAGGAGCCTCATGTACTGAGGGGTTTTACGCACAAAAAAAGTTCTGAGCCATGTTTCACGTCAAAGTCCATATGTATCAAGACTGAAAAGAGCAGTAAAATGTACAAACTTCCTGAAGGTCACGATGCTGCTCAGATGCTCGTCACTGGTCACGTTGAGATGTTCACATCAGTTACATTAACATCAATATTGATCATCAATTAACACAGTATTTTATAAATGAAATAAGTACTCATGTGTGTTGCAGTTGAAATGTTCAAATGAACGAATATAAACAGTTAATCCAGTTTATATTCATGTTTTCATTTGTTTGTTCTGATCACGGAGAGAAAAATCTGCTTCATTTAAATATGATTTAAATATGTAAATGAGTGGAAAGGGATGAACAAGTCTGCGATTAATTCTACGTTGATCGGGATGAACGAAGGAAAAGTTTCTAAATTCGATTCATACATGTGGATATTTTTGTGCTGCACCATCTTCTGGACATATTTAGTAGAAGATCTACGAACTTCTCAGTACATGAAGCTCCAGGTGTTTTATTTAAATCGTTGCTGTGACTTCTTCACTCTTTTGATCAATTTATCGATCCTTCAAACTCTTCATCAGTTTCTTTCAGGATCATTTTAAAATTCTGGTTCTTACTTTCAGATCTATTCATGGTCAGACCTTCATGATCTGATCCAGACTTACACCCCAGCTTGGGCTCTGAGGTCTGTGGATCAGAATCTACTGATGGTTCCTGAACTTCTGGACCAGAGGAGAGAAATCCTTCCAGACTGTTGCTCCTAAGCTTCGTGACCCTTAGAAAGATCTTAAATAACAATGACTCACTTTCTTAGATCGTGACCTTCCACTCGAGCTTCGCTGCCGTCAGAGAGAAGCAGTTCTTGTTCCCTCAGATCCTTCACTGTTCTCTAGAAGGTGTGACACGTCGAGTTCCTCCATGTTCTGCTCAATTATTTCTGTTTATGGTGTTTGTTGTGGAACGAAGACGCGCGACTCGTCCCTCGAGGAAACTGGGATTGTTGTCACGACGTCCCTGATGTCTGCCATTCAGCATGAACATGTCGTTAGCTCTTTCTGGAGCGTTCAGTCAGGAAATTAGAGGTCTCCACGGACGCCGTCAGCGCCGCTGACACCTCCGGAGCCAGAGGGTGTAAAGATGCATGTTCAGAGGGTTTAAAGATACATGTTCAGAGGGTTTAAAGATGCATGTTCAGAGGGTTTAAAGATGCATGTTCAGAGGGTTTAAAGATACATGTTCAGAGGGTTTAAAGATACATGTTCAGAGGGTTTAAAGATACATGTTCAGAGGGTTTAAAGATACATGTTCAGAGGGTTTAAAGATGCATGTTCAGAGGGTTTAAAGATACATGTTCAGAGGGTGTATAGATGCATGTTCAGAGGGTTTAAAGATGCATGTTCAGAGGGTTTAAAGATGCATGTTCAGAGGGTTTAAAGATACATGTTCAGAGGGTGTATAGATGCATGTTCAGAGGGTTTAAAGATACATGTTCAGAGGGTTTAAAGATACATGTTCAGAGGGTGTATAGATGCATGTTCAGAGGGTTTAAAGATACATGTTCAGAGGGTGTATAGATGCATGTTCAGAGGGTTTAAAGATACATGTTCAGAGGGTTTAAAGATACATGTTCAGAGGGTTTAAAGATACATGTTCAGAGGGTTTAAAGATACATGTTCAGAGGGTTTAAAGATGCATGTTCAGAGGGTTTAAAGATACATGTTCAGAGGGTTTAAAGATACATGTTCAGAGGGTTTAAAGATACATGCATGTTCAGAGGGTTTAAAGATACATGTTCAGAGGGTTTAAAGATACATGTTCAGAGGGTTTAAAGATACATGTTCAGAGGGTTTAAAGATACATGTTCAGAGGGTTTAAAGATACATGTTCAGAGGGTTTAAAGATACATGTTCAGAGGGTTTAAAGATACATGTTCAGAGGGTTTAAAGATACATGTTCAGAGGGTTTAAAGATGCATGTTCAGAGGGTTTAAAGATACATGTTCAGAGGGTGTAAAGATGCATGTTCAGAGGGTTTAAAGATACATGTTCAGAGGGTTTAAAGATGCATGTTCAGGGGGTTTAAAGATACATGTTCAGAGGGTGTAAAGATGCATGTTCAGAGGGTTTAAAGATGCATGTTCAGAGGGTTTAAAGATGCATGTTCAGAGGGTTTAAAGATACATGTTCAGAGGGTTTAAAGATACATGTTCAGAGGGTTTAAAGATGCATGTTCAGAGGGTGTAAAGATACATGTTCAGAGGGTTTAAAGATACATGTTCAGAGGGTTTAAAGATACATGTTCAGAGGGTTTAAAGATGCATGTTCAGAGGGTGTAAAGATACATGTTCAGAGGGTTTAAAGATACATGTTCAGAGGGTTTAAAGATGCATGTTCAGAGGGTTTAAAGATGCATGTTCAGAGGGTTTAAAGATACATGTTCAGAGGGTGTAAAGATACATGTTCAGAGGGTGTAAAGATGCATGTTCAGAGGGTTTAAAGATACATTTCAGAGGGTTTAAAGATACATGTTCAGAGGGTTTAAAGATACATGTTCAGAGGGTTTAAAGATACATGTTCAGAGGGTTTAAAGATGCATGTTCAGAGGGTTTAAAGATACATGTTCAGAGGGTTTAAAGATACATGTTCAGAGGGTTTAAAGATACATGTTCAGAGGGTTTAAAGATGCATATTCAGAGGGTTTAAAGATACATGTTCAGAGGGTTTAAAGATGCATGTTCAGAGGGTTTAAAGATACATGTTCAGAGGGTTTAAAGATACATGTTCAGAGGGTTTAAAGATGCATGTTCAGAGGGTTTAAAGATACATGTTCAGAGGGTTTAAAGATGCATGTTCAGAGGGTTTAAAGATACATGTTCAGAGGGTTTAAAGATGCATGTTCAGAGGGTTTAAAGATGCATGTTCAGAGGGTTAAAGATACATGTTCAGAGGGTTTAAAGATACATGTTCAGAGGGTTTAAAGATGCATGTTCAGAGGGTTTAAAGATACATGTTCAGAGGGTTTAAAGATGCATGTTCAGAGGGTTTAAAGATGCATGTTCAGAGGGTTTAAAGATGCATGTTCAGAGGGTTTAAAGATACATGTTCAGAGGGTTTAAAGATGCATGTTCAGAGGGTTTAAAGATACATGTTCAGAGGGTTTAAAGATGCATGTTCAGAGGGTTTAAAGATGCATGTTCAGAGGGTTTAAAGATACATGTTCAGAGGGTTTAAAGATACATGTTCAGAGGGTTTAAAGATGCAAGTTCAGAGGGTTTAAAGATGTCTGACCTTGACCTGGTGCCGCTGACAGACGTGATCTACGTGGCTCTGAAATGGATCCTCCACAGTTACATCAAGCTTAAGTGAACGGTTTAAATGGTGTTGGAAGAAGAAGGAATGTCGTCGTGGAACGCTGCAGATGATCCGAGCTGCCTGGACGTGTAACGACCAAACATCTGCTCAATCGTTCCGACTGGCGTGGAAATCACCGAAGCGTTCCCTCTTCCTAAGCACGTTGTTGTGGCTCCTGGAACGGCGGCAGGAGGACGGTGTCATCGTCGGCTAAATGGACCTGAGAGTCGATGTGAGAGCGAACACTTGTCTCAGAGTCAACAAGATGCTCACTTTGATTTTCTTCTAATTCATCTTCAATATAATCGCCGATGTTTCTCCTCCGTCGGCGGATCAACATCGACAGAGACTCGTACTTATGAACAGCTTCAGATCTTAAAGATCCTGCATCGGCTCCTGTCACTGATCTTCTTGTGAATGAAGTATTAAAACTTTGTTTGTGCAGGTTTACTTCAAACAAGTACTACTGTGATGTCATCAACTCCTGGTAACATGAGTGTTTGATCAAGAACATCTTGCTTAAGTAAATAATTGGTTTAGAGAACAAAGGGCCTCAATCTCTGGTTTAAATTGTTTGATTATAGTTGAAAATTGTTTGATTATAGTTGAAAATTGTTTGATTATAGTTGAAAATTGTTTGATTATAGTTGAAAATTGTTGGATTATAGTTGAAAATTGTTTGATTATAGTTGAATATTGTTTGATTATAGTTGAAAATTGTTTGATTATAGTTGAAAATTGTTGATTATAGTTGAATATTGTTTGATTATAGTTGAAAATTGTTGATTATAGTTGAATATTGTTTGATTATAGTTGAAAATTGTTTGATTATAGTTGAATATTGTTTGATTATAGTTGAAAATTGTTTGATTATAGTTGAAAATTGTTTGATTATAGTTGAAAATTGTTGATTATAGTTGAAAATTGTTTGATTATAGTTGAAAATTGTTTGATTATAGTTGAAAATTGTTTGATTATAGTTGAAAATTGTTTGATTATAGTTGAAAATTGTTTGATTATAGTTGAAAATTGTTGATTATAGTTGAATATTGTTTGATTATAGTTGAAAATTGTTTGATTATAGTTGAAAATTGTTTGATTATAGTTGAAAATTGTTTGATTATAGTTGAAAATTGTTGATTATAGTTGAAAATTGTTTGATTATAGTTGAAAATTGTTGATTATAGTTGAAAATTGTTGATTATAGTTGAAAATTGTTTGATTATAGTTGAAAATTGTTGATTATAGTTGAAAATTGTTTGATTATAGTTGAAAATTGTTTGATTATAGTTGAAAATTGTTTGATTATAGTTGAAAATTGTTTGATTATAGTTGAATATTGTTTGATTATAGTTGAAAATTGTTTGATTATAGTTGAAAATTGTTTGATTATAGTTGAAAATTGTTTGATTATAGTTGAAAATTGTTGATTATAGTTGAATATTGTTTGATTATAGTTGAAAATTGTTTGATTATAGTTGAATATTGTTTGATTATAGTTGAAAATTGTTGATTATAGTTGAATATTGTTTGATTATAGTTAAAAATTGTTGATTATAGTTGAAAATTGTTGATTATAGTTGAAAATTGTTTGATTATAGTTGAAAATTGTTGATTATAGTTGAAAATTGTTGATTATAGTTGAAAATTGTTGGATTATAGTTGAAAATTGTTGGATTATATCTTCGTGAGACTTCATTTCAAAGCTTCAACTGAACATTATTCTCCGGAGGTGTTGATGTGTCGCAGTCACGTCTCCACCTGACGCTCCAGGAAACCTCAACACGTCCGAGACTCGCATCAGCAGCATCTTCGCTCCAACATGTTTCTTTCGCTCGTGCAGACGCTCCGTCGTCAGAGCGAGCGGCGAATCACAGCCGCCGCTAATGGAGGCCGACAGCTCGGCGGCTGCTTCATCAAAGCGCCGAGGAAATGCAGATCTGTGTCCTGAAGGATGCTGGGAATTGGATCGACTTCTCTCCGACTGCTGAATGTAAAACACACACAGGAAGACTTCGCCTCCGAGGGAACATCCTCTGTGTTGATATTCACGTCAGGAAAGCGTCCCTCGTCGCCCCGGAGACACGAACACCTTCAGGACGTTTGCTTCTGATGGATTTAAACGCTTCCTCGTCGAACACCAGCCGCTCTGGAGCTTCAGTCATAATATCCAGAAGATTCAAGCCACGCACCAGCTGATGGTTTTCCATTCCTTCACTGTTTTAGCTGCAGCTGTTTGTGGAGCCTCTGTGGAGACATGGAGGTCCTGAAGGTCCACGAGGCGAGAGTCAGTAAAAGTAGGAATTGATCTTTGAACATGAAGGTGGTTTTGGTGATCAGTTCAAAGTGATTATTCAGTACAGAGAGCCGACGTGGAGTAACTGGGTTTTAGTGACAAGTTTTTTTTATACTTGCTCCAATTTTGCCACCATTTAGATCTTCCACTAACGTTAGACCAGGACGACAGCTGGACGTAGTTTTGAACCTTCAGAGTTGAATCAAGCTTTTCCAAAATGGAACAACTGTGTTTGTGTCAGTATTATCTTGATCTTTAAAGTATGTACTTTATTGAGTATTGTTTTGATTGTTCAAGTGCTTTGTGACCCTGGTCTGGAAAAGTTCTATATAAATATAAATTACTTACTTACTTACTTACATTACTGTGTAGTGAAGATACAACATTATTGTGTAGTGAAGATACAACATTACTGTGTAGTGAAGATACAACATTATTGTGTAGTGAAGATACAACATTCTGTGTAGTGAAGATACAACATTCTGTGTAGTGAAGATACAACATTATTGTGTAGTGAAGATACAACATTACTGTGTAGTGAAGATACAACATTATTGTGTAGTGAAGATACAACATTCTGTGTAGTGAAGATACAACATTATTGTGTAGTGAAGATACAACATTACTGTGTAGTGAAGATACAACATTATTGTGTAGTGAAGATACAACATTACTGTGTAGTGAAGATACAACATTATTGTGTAGTGAAGATACAACATTCTGTGTAGTGAAGATACAACATTCTGTGTAGTGAAGATACAACATTATTGTGTAGTGAAGATACAACATTACTGTGTAGTGAAGATACAACATTATTGTGTAGTGAAGATACAACATTCTGTGTAGTGAAGATACAACATTATTGTGTAGTGAAGATACAACATTACTGTGTAGTGAAGATACAACATTATTGTGTAGTGAAGATACAACATTCTGTGTAGTGAAGATACAACATTATTGTGTAGTGAAGATACAACATTACTGTGTAGTGAAGATACAAAATTATTGTGTAGTGAAGATACAACATTATTGTGTAGTGAAGATACAACATTACTGTGTAGTGAAGATACAACATTATTGTGTAGTGAAGATACAACATTATTGTGTAGTGAAGATACAACATTACTGTGTAGTGAAGATACAACATTACTGTGTAGTGAAGATACAACATTATTGTGTAGTAAAGATACAACATTCTGTGTAGTGAAGATACAACATTACTGTGTAGTGAAGATACAACATTACTGTGTAGTGAAGATACAACATTCTGTGTAGTGAAGATACAACATTACTGTGTAGTGAAGATACAACATTACTGTGTAGTGAAGATACAACATTATTGTGTAGTGAAGATACAACATTATTGTGTAGTGAAGATACAACATTACTGTGTAGTGAAGATACAACATTACTGTGTAGTGAAGATACAACATTACTGTGTAGTGAAGATACAACATTACTGTGTAGTGAAGATACAACATTACTGTGTAGTGAAGATACAACATTATTGTGTAGTGAAGATACAACATTATTGTGTAGTGAAGATACAACATTATTGTGTAGTGAAGATACAACATTATTGTGTAGTGAAGATACAACATTATTGTGTAGTGAAGATACAACATTATTGTGTAGTGAAGATACAACATTACTGTGTAGTGAAGATACAACATTATTTTGTAGTGAAGATACAACATTACTTTGTAGTGAAGATACAACATTATTGTGTAATGAAGATACAACATTATTGTGTAGTGAAGATACAACATTATTGTGTAGTGAAGATACAACATTATTGTGTAGTGAAGATACAACATTATTGTGTAGTGAAGATACAACATTACTGTGTAGTGAAGATACAACATTACTGTGTAGTGAAGATACAACATTATTGTGTAGTGAAGATACAACATTATTGTGTAGTGAAGATACAACATTATTGTGTAGTGAAGATACAACATTATTGTGTAGTGAAGATACAACATTATTGTGTAGTGAAGATACAACATTATTGTGTAGTGAAGATACAACATTATTGTGTAGTGAAGATACAACATTACTGTGTAGTGAAGATACAACATTACTGTGTAGTGAAGATACAACATTACTGTGTAGTGAAGATACAACATTACTGTGTAGTGAAGATACAACATTATTGTGTAGTGAAGATACAACATTATTGTGTAGTGAAGATACAACATTACTGTGTAGTGAAGATACAACATTATTGTGTAGTGAAGATACAACATTATTGTGTAGTGAAGATACAACATTATTGTGTAGTGAAGATACAACATTACTGTGTAGTGAAGATACAACATTATTGTGTAGTGAAGATACAACATTATTGTGTAGTGAAGATACAACATTATTGTGTAGTGAAGATACAACATTATTGTGTAGGCAAGATACAACATTATTGTGTTGTGAAGATACAACATTACTGTGTAGTGAAGATACAACATTATTGTATAGTGAAGATACAACATAACTGTGTAGTGAAGATACAACATTACTGTGTAGTGAAGATACAACATTATTGTATAGTGAAGATACAACATTACTGTGTAGTGAAGATACAACATTACTGTGTAGTGAAGATACAACATTATTGTATAGTGAAGATACAACATTACTGTGTAGTGAAGATACAACATTACTGTGTAGTGAAGATACAACATTATTGTGTAGTGAAGATACAACATTACTGTGTAGTGAAGATACAACATTATTGTGTAGTGAAGATACAACATTATTGTGTAGTGAAGATGCAATATTACTGTGTAGTGAAGATACAACATTATTGTGTAGTGAAGATACAACATTATTGTGTAGTGAAGATGCAACATTACTGTGTAGTGAAGATACAACATTATTGTGTAGTGAAGATACAACATTATTGTGTAGTGAAGATACAACATTATTGTGTAGTGAAGATACAACATTACTGTGTAGTGAAGATACAACATTATTGTGTAGTGAAGATACAACATTATTGTGTAGTGAAGATACAACATTATTGTGTAGTGAAGATACAACATTACTGTGTAGTGAAGATACAACATTATTGTGTAGTGAAGATACAACATTATTGTGTAGTGAAGATACAACATTATTGTGTAGTGAAGATACAACATTATTGTGTAGGCAAGATACAACATTATTGTGTTGTGAAGATACAACATTACTGTGTAGTGAAGATACCACATTATTGTATAGTGAAGATACAACATTACTGTGTAGTGAAGATACAACATTACTGTGTAGTGAAGATACAACATTATTGTATAGTGAAGATACAACATTACTGTGTAGTGAAGATACAACATTACTGTGTAGTGAAGATACAACATTATTGTATAGTGAAGATACAACATTACTGTGTAGTGAAGATACAACATTATTGTATAGTGAAGATACAACATTACTGTGTAGTGAAGATACAACATTACTGTGTAGTGAAGATACAACATTATTGTGTAGTGAAGATACAACATTACTGTGTAGTGAAGATACAACATTATTGTGTAGTGAAGATACAACATTACTGTGTAGTGAAGATACAACATTACTGTGTAGTGAAGATACAATATTATTGTGTAGTGAAGATACAACATTACTGTGTAGTGAAGATACAACATTATTGTGTAGTGAAGATACAACATTATTGTGTAGTGAAGATACAACATTATTGTGTAGTGAAGATACAAAATTATTGTGTAGTGAAGATACAACATTATTGTGTAGTGAAGATACAACATTATTGTGTAGTGAAGATACAACATTACTGTGTAGTGAAGATACAACATTATTGTGTAGTGAAGATACAACATTATTGTGTAGTGAAGATACAACATTACTGTGTAGTGAAGATACAACATTATTGTGTAGTGAAGATACAACATTATTGTGTAGTGAAGATACAACATTACTGTGTAGTGAAGATACAACATTATTGTGTAGTGAAGATACAACATTACTGTGTAGTGAAGATACAACATTATTGTGTAGTGAAGATACAACATTATTGTGTAGTGAAGATACAACATTATTGTGTAGTGAAGATACAAAATTATTGTGCAGTGAAGATACAACATTATTGTGTAGTGAAGATACAACATTATTGTGTAGTGAAGATACAACATTACTGTGTAGTGAAGATACAACATTATTGTGTAGTGAAGATACAACATTATTGTGTAGTGAAGATACGACATTATTGTGTAGTGAAGATACAACATTACTGTGTAGTGAAGATACAACATTATTGTGTAGTGAAAATACAACATTATTGTGTAGTGAAGATACAACATTATTGTGTAGTGAAGATACAACATTACTGTGTAGTGAAGATACAACATTACTGTGTAGTGAAGATACAACATTACTGTGTAGTGAAGATACAACATTATTGTGTAGTGAAGATACAACATTATTGTGTAGTGAAGATACAACATTACTGTGTAGTGAAGATACAACATTATTGTGTAGTGAAGATACAACATTATTGTGTAGTGAAGATACAACATTACTGTGTAGTGAAGATACAACATTATTGTGTAGTGAAGATACAACATTATTGTGTAGTGAAGATACAACATTACTGTGTAGTCAAGATACAACATTACTGTGTAGTGAAGATACAACATTACTGTGTAGTGAAGATACAACATTATTGTGAAGTGAAGATACAACATTACTGTGTAGTGAAGATACAACATTACTGTGTAGTGAAGATACAACATTATTGTGTAGTGAAGATACAACATTATTGTGTAGTGAAGATACAACATTATTGTGTAGTGAAGATACAACATTACTGTGTAGTGAAGATACAACATTACTGTGTAGTGAAGATACAACATTACTGTGTAGTGAAGATACAACATTACTGTGTAGTGAAGATACAACATTATTGTGTAGTGAAGATACAACATTATTGTGTAGTGAAGATACAACATTACTGTGTAGTGAAGATACAACATTACTGTGTAGTGAAGATACAACATTACTGTGTAGTGAAGATACAACATTACTGTGTAGTGAAGATACAACATTACTGTGTAGTGAAGATACAACATTACTGTGTAGTGAAGATACAACATTATTGTGTAGTGAAGATACAACATTACTGTGTAGTGAAGATACAACATTACTGTGTAGTGAAGATACAACATTACTGTGTAGTGAAGATACAACATTATTGTGTAGTGAAGATACAACATTACTGTGTAGTGAAGATACAACATTATTGTGTAGTGAAGATACAACATTATTGTGTAGTGAAGATACAACATTATTGTGTAGGCAAGATACAACATTATTGTGTTGTGAAGATACAACATTACTGTGTAGTGAAGATACAACATTATTGTATAGTGAAGATACAACATTACTGTGTAGTGAAGATACAACATTACTGTGTAGTGAAGATACAACATTATTGTATAGTGAAGATACAACATTACTGTGTAGTGAAGATACAACATTACTGTGTAGTGAAGATACAACATTATTGTATAGTGAAGATACAACATTACTGTGTAGTGAAGATACAACATTACTGTGTAGTGAAGATACAACATTATTGTGTAGTGAAGATACAACATTACTGTGTAGTGAAGATACAACATTATTGTGTAGTGAAGATACAACATTACTGTGTAGTGAAGATACAACATTACTGTGTAGTGAAGATACAATATTATTGTGTAGTGAAGATACAACATTACTGTGTAGTGAAGATACAACATTATTGTGTAGTGAAGATACAACATTATTGTGTAGTGAAGATACAACATTATTGTGTAGTGAAGATACAAAATTATTGTGTAGTGAAGATACAACATTATTGTGTAGTGAAGATACAACATTATTGTGTAGTGAAGATACAACATTACTGTGTAGTGAAGATACAACATTATTGTGTAGTGAAGATACAACATTATTGTGTAGTGAAGATACAACATTACTGTGTAGTGAAGATACAACATTATTGTGTAGTGAAGATACAACATTACTGTGTAGTGAAGATACAACATTACTGTGTAGTGAAGATACAACATTATTGTGTAGTGAAGATACAACATTACTGTGTAGTGAAGATACAACATTATTGTGTAGTGAAGATACAACATTATTGTGTAGTGAAGATACAACATTATTGTGTAGTGAAGATACAAAATTATTGTGCAGTGAAGATACAACATTATTGTGTAGTGAAGATACAACATTATTGTGTAGTGAAGATACAACATTACTGTGTAGTGAAGATACAACATTATTGTGTAGTGAAGATACAACATTATTGTGTAGTGAAGATACGACATTATTGTGTAGTGAAGATACAACATTACTGTGTAGTGAAGATACAACATTATTGTGTAGTGAAAATACAACATTATTGTGTAGTGAAGATACAACATTATTGTGTAGTGAAGATACAACATTACTGTGTAGTGAAGATACAACATTACTGTGTAGTGAAGATACAACATTACTGTGTAGTGAAGATACAACATTATTGTGTAGTGAAGATACAACATTATTGTGTAGTGAAGATACAACATTACTGTGTAGTGAAGATACAACATTATTGTGTAGTGAAGATACAACATTATTGTGTAGTGAAGATACAACATTACTGTGTAGTGAAGATACAACATTATTGTGTAGTGAAGATACAACATTATTGTGTAGTGAAGATACAACATTACTGTGTAGTGAAGATACAACATTACTGTGTAGTGAAGATACAACATTACTGTGTAGTGAAGATACAACATTATTGTGAAGTGAAGATACAACATTACTGTGTAGTGAAGATACAACATTACTGTGTAGTGAAGATACAACATTATTGTGTAGTGAAGATACAACATTATTGTGTAGTGAAGATACAACATTATTGTGTAGTGAAGATACAACATTACTGTGTAGTGAAGATACAACATTACTGTGTAGTGAAGATACAACATTACTGTGTAGTGAAGATACAACATTACTGTGTAGTGAAGATACAACATTATTGTGTAGTGAAGATACAACATTATTGTGTAGTGAAGATACAACATTACTGTGTAGTGAAGATACAACATTACTGTGTAGTGAAGATACAACATTACTGTGTAGTGAAGATACAACATTACTGTGTAGTGAAGATACAACATTACTGTGTAGTGAAGATACAACATTACTGTGTAGTGAAGATACAACATTATTGTGTAGTGAAGATACAACATTACTGTGTAGTGAAGATACAACATTACTGTGTAGTGAAGATACAACATTACTGTGTAGTGAAGATACAACATTATTGTGTAGTGAAGATACAACATTACTGTGTAGTGAAGATACAACATTATTGTGTAGTGAAGATACAACATTACTGTGTAGTGAAGATACAACATTACTGTGTAGTGAAGATACAACATTATTGTGTAGTGAAGATACAACATTACTGTGTAGTGACAATACAACATTATTGTGTAGTGAAGATACAACATTACTGTGTAGTGAAGATACAACATTACTGTGTAGTGAAGATACAACATTATTGTGTAGTGAAGATACAACATTACTGTGTAGTGAAGATACAACATTATTGTGTAGTGAAGATACAACATTATTGTGTAGTGAAGATACAACATTATTGTGTAGTGAAGATACAACATTACTGTGTAGTGAAGATACAACATTATTGTGTAGTGAAGATACAACATTATTGTGTAGTGAAGATACAACATTATTGTGAAGTGAAGATACAACATTATTGTGTAGTGAAGATACAACATTATTGTGTAGTGAAGATACAACATTATTGTGTAGTGAAGATACAACATTACTGTGTAGTGAAGATACAACATTACTGTGTAGTGAAGATACAACATTATTGTGTAGTGAAGATACAACATTATTGTGTAGTGAAGATACAACATTATTGTTTAGTGAAGATACAACATTATTGTGTAGTGAACATACAACATTATTGTGTAGTGAAGATACAACATTATTGTGTAGTGAAGATACAACATTATTGTGTAGTGAAGATACAACATTACTGTGTAGTGAAGATACAACATTATTGTGTAGTGAAGATACAACATTATTGTGTAGTGAAGATACAACATTATTGTTTAGTGAAGATACAACATTATTGTGTAGTGAACATACAACATTATTGTGTAGTGAAGATACAACATTATTGTGTAGTGAAGATACAACATTATTGTGTAGTGAAGATACAACATTATTGTGTAGTGAAGATACAACATTATTGTGTAGTGAAGATACAACATTATTGTGTAGTGAAGATACTACATTATTGTGTAGTGAAGATACAACATTACTGTGTAGTGAAGATACAACATTATTGTGTAGTGAAGATACAACATTATTGTGTAGTGAAGATACAACATTATTGTGAAGTGAAGATACAACATTATTGTGTAGTGAAGATACAACATTACTGTGTAGTGAAGATACAACATTATTGTGTAGTGAAGATACAACATTATTGTGTAGTGAAGATACAACATTACTGTGTAGTGAAGATACAACATTATTGTGTAGTGAAGATACAACATTACTGTGTAGTGAAGATACAACATTACTGTGTAGTGAAGATACAACATTATTGTGTAGTGAAGATACAACATTACTGTGTAGTGAAGATACAACATTATTGTGTAGTGAAGATACAACATTATTGTGTAGTGAAGATACAACATTACTGTGTAGTGAAGATACAACATTATTGTGTAGTGAAGATACAACATTATTGTGTAGTGAAGATACAACATTACTGTGTAGTGAAGATACAACATTATTGTGTAGTGAAGATACAACATTACTGTGTAGTGAAGATACAACATTACTGTGTAGTGAAGATACAACATTATTGTGTAGTGAAGATACAACATTACTGTGTAGTGAAGATACAACATTATTGTGTAGTGAAGATACAACATTACTGTGTAGTGAAGATACAACATTACTGTGTAGTGAAGATACAACATTATTGTGTAGTGAAGATACAACATTACTGTGTAGTGAAGATACAACATTATTGTGTAGTGAAGATACAACATTATTGTGTAGTGAAGATACAACATTATTGTGTAGTGAAGATACAACATTACTGTGTAGTGAAGATACAACATTATTGTGTAGTGAAGATACAACATTATTGTGTAGTGAAGATACAACATTATTGTGAAGTGAAGATACAACATTATTGTGTAGTGAAGATACAACATTATTGTGTAGTGAAGATACAACATTATTGTGTAGTGAAGATACAACATTACTGTGTAGTGAAGATACAACATTACTGTGTAGTGAAGATACAACATTATTGTGTAGTGAAGATACAACATTATTGTGTAGTGAAGATACAACATTATTGTTTAGTGAAGATACAACATTATTGTGTAGTGAACATACAACATTATTGTGTAGTGAAGATACAACATTATTGTGTAGTGAAGATACAACATTATTGTGTAGTGAAGATACAACATTACTGTGTAGTGAAGATACAACATTATTGTGTAGTGAAGATACAACATTATTGTGTAGTGAAGATACAACATTATTGTTTAGTGAAGATACAACATTATTGTGTAGTGAACATACAACATTATTGTGTAGTGAAGATACAACATTATTGTGTAGTGAAGATACAACATTATTGTGTAGTGAAGATACAACATTATTGTGTAGTGAAGATACAACATTATTGTGTAGTGAAGATACAACATTATTGTGTAGTGAAGATACTACATTATTGTGTAGTGAAGATACAACATTACTGTGTAGTGAAGATACAACATTATTGTGTAGTGAAGATACAACATTATTGTGTAGTGAAGATACAACATTATTGTGAAGTGAAGATACAACATTATTGTGTAGTGAAGATACAACATTACTGTGTAGTGAAGATACAACATTATTGTGTAGTGAAGATACAACATTATTGTGTAGTGAAGATACAACATTACTGTGTAGTGAAGATACAACATTATTGTGTAGTGAAGATACAACATTACTGTGTAGTGAAGATACAACATTACTGTGTAGTGAAGATACAACATTATTGTGTAGTGAAGATACAACATTACTGTGTAGTGAAGATACAACATTATTGTGTAGTGAAGATACAACATTATTGTGTAGTGAAGATACAACATTACTGTGTAGTGAAGATACAACATTATTGTGTAGTGAAGATACAACATTACTGTGTAGTGAAGATACAACATTATTGTGTAGTGAAGATACAACATTATTGTGTAGTGAAGATACAACATTACTGTGTAGTGAAGATACAACATTATTGTGTAGTGAAGATACAACATTACTGTGTAGTGAAGATACAACATTACTGTGTGGTGAAGATACAACATTATTGTGTAGTGAAGATACAACATTATTGTGTAGTGAAGATACAACATTATTGTTTAGTGAAGATACAACATTACTGTGTAGTGAACATACAACATTACTGTGTAGTGAAGATACAACATTATTGTGTAGTGAAGATACAACATTATTGTGTAGTGAAGATACAACATTATTGTGAAGTGAAGATACAACATTATTGTGTAGTGAAGATACAACATTACTGTGTAGTGAAGATACAACATTATTGTGTAGTGAAGATACAACATTACTGTGTAGTGAAGATACAACATTATTGTGTAGTGAAGATACAACATTATTGTGTAGTGAAGATACAACATTACTGTGTAGTGAAGATACAACATTACTGTGTGAGGAAGATACAACATTATTGTGTAGTGAAGATTCAACATTATTGTGTAGTGAAGATACAACATTATTGTGTAGTGAAGATACAACTTTACTGTGTAGTGAAGATACAACATTACTGTGTAGTGAAGATACAACATTATTGTGTAGTGAAGATACAACATCACTGTGTAGTGAAGATACAACATTACTGTGTAGTGAAGATACAACATTATTGTGTAGTGAAGATACAACATTACTGTGTAGTGAAGATACAACATTATTGTGTAGTGAAGATACAACATTATTGTGTAGTGAAGATACAACATTATTGTTTAGTGAAGATACAACATTATTGTGTAGTGAACATACAACATTATTGTGTAGTGAAGATACAACATTATTGTGTAGTGAAGATACAACATTATTGTGTAGTGAAGATACAACATTACTGTGTAGTGAAGATACAACATTATTGTGTAGTGAAGATACAACATTATTGTGTAGTGAAGATACAACATTATTGTTTAGTGAAGATACAACATTATTGTGTAGTGAACATACAACATTATTGTGTAGTGAAGATACAACATTATTGTGTAGTGAAGATACAACATTATTGTGTAGTGAAGATACAACATTATTGTGTAGTGAAGATACAACATTATTGTGTAGTGAAGATACAACATTATTGTGTAGTGAAGATACAACATTATTGTGTAGTGAAGATACAACATTACTGTGTAGTGAAGATACAACATTATTGTGTAGTGAAGATACAACATTACTGTGTAGTGAAGATACAACATTATTGTGTAGTGAAGATACAACATTACTGTGTAGTGAAGATACAACATTACTGTGTAGTGAAGATACAACATTATTGTGTAGTGAAGATACAACATTATTGTGTAGTGAAGATACAACATTATTGTGTAGTGAAGATACAAAATTATTGTGTAGTGAAGATACAACATTATTGTGTAGTGAAGATACAACATTATTGTGTAGTGAAGATACAACATTACTGTGTAGTGAAGATACAACATTATTGTGTAGTGAAGATACAACATTATTGTGTAGTGAAGATACAACATTACTGTGTAGTGAAGATACAACATTATTGTGTAGTGAAGATACAACATTATTGTGTAGTGAAGATACAACATTACTGTGTAGTGAAGATACAACATTATTGTGTAGTGAAGATACAACATTACTGTGTAGTGAAGATACAACATTATTGTGTAGTGAAGATACAACATTATTGTGTAGTGAAGATACAACATTATTGTGTAGTGAAGATACAAAATTATTGTGCAGTGAAGATACAACATTATTGTGTAGTGAAGATACAACATTATTGTGTAGTGAAGATACAACATTACTGTGTAGTGAAGATACAACATTATTGTGTAGTGAAGATACAACATTATTGTGTAGTGAAGATACGACATTATTGTGTAGTGAAGATACAACATTACTGTGTAGTGAAGATACAACATTATTGTGTAGTGAAAATACAACATTATTGTGTAGTGAAGATACAACATTATTGTGTAGTGAAGATACAACATTACTGTGTAGTGAAGATACAACATTACTGTGTAGTGAAGATACAACATTACTGTGTAGTGAAGATACAACATTATTGTGTAGTGAAGATACAACATTATTGTGTAGTGAAGATACAACATTACTGTGTAGTGAAGATACAACATTATTGTGTAGTGAAGATACAACATTATTGTGTAGTGAAGATACAACATTACTGTGTAGTGAAGATACAACATTATTGTGTAGTGAAGATACAACATTATTGTGTAGTGAAGATACAACATTACTGTGTAGTGAAGATACAACATTACTGTGTAGTGAAGATACAACATTACTGTGTAGTGAAGATACAACATTATTGTGAAGTGAAGATACAACATTACTGTGTAGTGAAGATACAACATTACTGTGTAGTGAAGATACAACATTATTGTGTAGTGAAGATACAACATTATTGTGTAGTGAAGATACAACATTATTGTGTAGTGAAGATACAACATTACTGTGTAGTGAAGATACAACATTACTGTGTAGTGAAGATACAACATTACTGTGTAGTGAAGATACAACATTACTGTGTAGTGAAGATACAACATTATTGTGTAGTGAAGATACAACATTATTGTGTAGTGAAGATACAACATTACTGTGTAGTGAAGATACAACATTACTGTGTAGTGAAGATACAACATTACTGTGTAGTGAAGATACAACATTACTGTGTAGTGAAGATACAACATTACTGTGTAGTGAAGATACAACATTACTGTGTAGTGAAGATACAACATTATTGTGTAGTGAAGATACAACATTACTGTGTAGTGAAGATACAACATTACTGTGTAGTGAAGATACAACATTACTGTGTAGTGAAGATACAACATTATTGTGTAGTGAAGATACAACATTACTGTGTAGTGAAGATACAACATTATTGTGTAGTGAAGATACAACATTATTGTGTAGTGAAGATACAACATTATTGTGTAGGCAAGATACAACATTATTGTGTTGTGAAGATACAACATTACTGTGTAGTGAAGATACAACATTATTGTATAGTGAAGATACAACATTACTGTGTAGTGAAGATACAACATTACTGTGTAGTGAAGATACAACATTATTGTATAGTGAAGATACAACATTACTGTGTAGTGAAGATACAACATTACTGTGTAGTGAAGATACAACATTATTGTATAGTGAAGATACAACATTACTGTGTAGTGAAGATACAACATTACTGTGTAGTGAAGATACAACATTATTGTGTAGTGAAGATACAACATTACTGTGTAGTGAAGATACAACATTATTGTGTAGTGAAGATACAACATTACTGTGTAGTGAAGATACAACATTACTGTGTAGTGAAGATACAATATTATTGTGTAGTGAAGATACAACATTACTGTGTAGTGAAGATACAACATTATTGTGTAGTGAAGATACAACATTATTGTGTAGTGAAGATACAACATTATTGTGTAGTGAAGATACAACATTATTGTGTAGTGAAGATACAACATTATTGTGTAGTGAAGATACAACATTACTGTGTAGTGAAGATACAACATTATTGTGTAGTGAAGATACAACATTATTGTGTAGTGAAGATACAACATTACTGTGTAGTGAAGATACAACATTATTGTGTAGTGAAGATACAACATTACTGTGTAGTGAAGATACAACATTACTGTGTAGTGAAGATACAACATTATTGTGTAGTGAAGATACAACATTACTGTGTAGTGAAGATACAACATTATTGTGTAGTGAAGATACAACATTATTGTGTAGTGAAGATACAACATTATTGTGTAGTGAAGATACAAAATTATTGTGCAGTGAAGATACAACATTATTGTGTAGTGAAGATACAACATTATTGTGTAGTGAAGATACAACATTACTGTGTAGTGAAGATACAACATTATTGTGTAGTGAAGATACAACATTATTGTGTAGTGAAGATACGACATTATTGTGTAGTGAAGATACAACATTACTGTGTAGTGAAGATACAACATTATTGTGTAGTGAAAATACAACATTATTGTGTAGTGAAGATACAACATTATTGTGTAGTGAAGATACAACATTACTGTGTAGTGAAGATACAACATTACTGTGTAGTGAAGATACAACATTACTGTGTAGTGAAGATACAACATTATTGTGTAGTGAAGATACAACATTATTGTGTAGTGAAGATACAACATTACTGTGTAGTGAAGATACAACATTATTGTGTAGTGAAGATACAACATTATTGTGTAGTGAAGATACAACATTACTGTGTAGTGAAGATACAACATTATTGTGTAGTGAAGATACAACATTATTGTGTAGTGAAGATACAACATTACTGTGTAGTGAAGATACAACATTATTGTGTAGTGAAGATACAACATTATTGTGTAGTGAAGATACAACATTACTGTGTAGTGAAGATACAACATTACTGTGTAGTGAAGATACAACATTACTGTGTAGTGAAGATACAACATTATTGTGAAGTGAAGATACAACATTACTGTGTAGTGAAGATACAACATTACTGTGTAGTGAAGATACAACATTATTGTGTAGTGAAGATACAACATTATTGTGTAGTGAAGATACAACATTATTGTGTAGTGAAGATACAACATTACTGTGTAGTGAAGATACAACATTACTGTGTAGTGAAGATACAACATTACTGTGTAGTGAAGATACAACATTACTGTGTAGTGAAGATACAACATTATTGTGTAGTGAAGATACAACATTATTGTGTAGTGAAGATACAACATTACTGTGTAGTGAAGATACAACATTACTGTGTAGTGAAGATACAACATTACTGTGTAGTGAAGATACAACATTACTGTGTAGTGAAGATACAACATTACTGTGTAGTGAAGATACAACATTACTGTGTAGTGAAGATACAACATTATTGTGTAGTGAAGATACAACATTACTGTGTAGTGAAGATACAACATTACTGTGTAGTGAAGATACAACATTACTGTGTAGTGAAGATACAACATTATTGTGTAGTGAAGATACAACATTACTGTGTAGTGAAGATACAACATTATTGTGTAGTGAAGATACAACATTACTGTGTAGTGAAGATACAACATTACTGTGTAGTGAAGATACAACATTATTGTGTAGTGAAGATACAACATTACTGTGTAGTGAAGATACAACATTATTGTGTAGTGAAGATACAACATTACTGTGTAGTGAAGATACAACATTACTGTGTAGTGAAGATACAACATTATTGTGTAGTGAAGATACAACATTACTGTGTAGTGAAGATACAACATTATTGTGTAGTGAAGATACAACATTATTGTGTAGTGAAGATACAACATTATTGTGTAGTGAAGATACAACATTACTGTGTAGTGAAGATACAACATTATTGTGTAGTGAAGATACAACATTATTGTGTAGTGAAGATACAACATTATTGTGAAGTGAAGATACAACATTATTGTGTAGTGAAGATACAACATTATTGTGTAGTGAAGATACAACATTATTGTGTAGTGAAGATACAACATTACTGTGTAGTGAAGATACAACATTACTGTGTAGTGAAGATACAACATTATTGTGTAGTGAAGATACAACATTATTGTGTAGTGAAGATACAACATTATTGTTTAGTGAAGATACAACATTATTGTGTAGTGAACATACAACATTATTGTGTAGTGAAGATACAACATTATTGTGTAGTGAAGATACAACATTATTGTGTAGTGAAGATACAACATTACTGTGTAGTGAAGATACAACATTATTGTGTAGTGAAGATACAACATTATTGTGTAGTGAAGATACAACATTATTGTTTAGTGAAGATACAACATTATTGTGTAGTGAACATACAACATTATTGTGTAGTGAAGATACAACATTATTGTGTAGTGAAGATACAACATTATTGTGTAGTGAAGATACAACATTATTGTGTAGTGAAGATACAACATTATTGTGTAGTGAAGATACAACATTATTGTGTAGTGAAGATACAACATTATTGTGTAGTGAAGATACAACATTACTGTGTAGTGAAGATACAACATTATTGTGTAGTGAAGATACAACATTATTGTGTAGTGAAGATACAACATTATTGTGAAGTGAAGATACAACATTATTGTGTAGTGAAGATACAACATTACTGTGTAGTGAAGATACAACATTATTGTGTAGTGAAGATACAACATTATTGTGTAGTGAAGATACAACATTACTGTGTAGTGAAGATACAACATTATTGTGTAGTGAAGATACAACATTACTGTGTAGTGAAGATACAACATTACTGTGTAGTGAAGATACAACATTATTGTGTAGTGAAGATACAACATTACTGTGTAGTGAAGATACAACATTATTGTGTAGTGAAGATACAACATTATTGTGTAGTGAAGATACAACATTACTGTGTAGTGAAGATACAACATTATTGTGTAGTGAAGATACAACATTACTGTGTAGTGAAGATACAACATTATTGTGTAGTGAAGATACAACATTATTGTGTAGTGAAGATACAACATTACTGTGTAGTGAAGATACAACATTATTGTGTAGTGAAGATACAACATTACTGTGTAGTGAAGATACAACATTACTGTGTAGTGAAGATACAACATTATTGTGTAGTGAAGATACAACATTATTGTGTAGTGAAGATACAACATTATTGTTTAGTGAAGATACAACATTACTGTGTAGTGAACATACAACATTACTGTGTAGTGAAGATACAACATTATTGTGTAGTGAAGATACAACATTATTGTGTAGTGAAGATACAACATTATTGTGAAGTGAAGATACAACATTATTGTGTAGTGAAGATACAACATTACTGTGTAGTGAAGATACAACATTATTGTGTAGTGAAGATACAACATTACTGTGTAGTGAAGATACAACATTATTGTGTAGTGAAGATACAACATTATTGTGTAGTGAAGATACAACATTACTGTGTAGTGAAGATACAACATTACTGTGTGAGGAAGATACAACATTATTGTGTAGTGAAGATTCAACATTATTGTGTAGTGAAGATACAACATTATTGTGTAGTGAAGATACAACTTTACTGTGTAGTGAAGATACAACATTACTGTGTAGTGAAGATACAACATTATTGTTTAGTGAAGATACAACATTATTGTTTAGTGAAGATACAACATTATTGTGTAGTGAACATACAACATTACTGTGTAGTGAAGATACAACATTATTGTGTAGTGAAGATACAACATTATTGTGTAGTGAAGATACAACATTATTGTGTAGTGAAGATACAACATTATTGTGTAGTGAAGATACAACATTATTGTGTAGTGAAGATACAACATTATTGTGTAGTGAAGATACAACATCACTGTGTAGTGAAGATACAACATTACTGTGTAGTGAAGATACAACATTATTGTGTAGTGAAGATACAACATTATTGTGTAGTGAAGATACAACATTATTGTGTAGTGAAGATACAACATTACTGTGTAGTGAAGATACAACATTACTGTGTAGTGAAGATACAACATTACTGTGTAGTGAAGATACAACATTACTGTGTAGTGAAGATACAACATTATTGTGTAGTGAAGATACAACATTATTGTGTAGTGAAGATACAACATTACTGTGTAGTGAAGATACAACATTACTGTGTAGTGAAGATACAACATTACTGTGTAGTGAAGATACAACATTACTGTGTAGTGAAGATACAACATTACTGTGTAGTGAAGATACAACATTACTGTGTAGTGAAGATACAACATTATTGTGTAGTGAAGATACAACATTACTGTGTAGTGAAGATACAACATTACTGTGTAGTGAAGATACAACATTACTGTGTAGTGAAGATACAACATTATTGTGTAGTGAAGATACAACATTACTGTGTAGTGAAGATACAACATTATTGTGTAGTGAAGATACAACATTACTGTGTAGTGAAGATACAACATTACTGTGTAGTGAAGATACAACATTATTGTGTAGTGAAGATACAACATTACTGTGTAGTGAAGATACAACATTATTGTGTAGTGAAGATACAACATTACTGTGTAGTGAAGATACAACATTACTGTGTAGTGAAGATACAACATTATTGTGTAGTGAAGATACAACATTACTGTGTAGTGAAGATACAACATTATTGTGTAGTGAAGATACAACATTATTGTGTAGTGAAGATACAACATTATTGTGTAGTGAAGATACAACATTACTGTGTAGTGAAGATACAACATTATTGTGTAGTGAAGATACAACATTATTGTGTAGTGAAGATACAACATTATTGTGAAGTGAAGATACAACATTATTGTGTAGTGAAGATACAACATTATTGTGTAGTGAAGATACAACATTATTGTGTAGTGAAGATACAACATTACTGTGTAGTGAAGATACAACATTACTGTGTAGTGAAGATACAACATTATTGTGTAGTGAAGATACAACATTATTGTGTAGTGAAGATACAACATTATTGTTTAGTGAAGATACAACATTATTGTGTAGTGAACATACAACATTATTGTGTAGTGAAGATACAACATTATTGTGTAGTGAAGATACAACATTATTGTGTAGTGAAGATACAACATTACTGTGTAGTGAAGATACAACATTATTGTGTAGTGAAGATACAACATTATTGTGTAGTGAAGATATAACATTATTGTTTAGTGAAGATACAACATTATTGTGTAGTGAACATACAACATTATTGTGTAGTGAAGATACAACATTATTGTGTAGTGAAGATACAACATTATTGTGTAGTGAAGATACAACATTATTGTGTAGTGAAGATACAACATTATTGTGTAGTGAAGATACAACATTATTGTGTAGTGAAGATACAACATTATTGTGTAGTGAAGATACAACATTACTGTGTAGTGAAGATACAACATTATTGTGTAGTGAAGATACAACATTATTGTGTAGTGAAGATACAACATTATTGTGAAGTGAAGATACAACATTATTGTGTAGTGAAGATACAACATTACTGTGTAGTGAAGATACAACATTATTGTGTAGTGAAGATACAACATTACTGTGTAGTGAAGATACAACATTATTGTGTAGTGAAGATACAACATTACTGTGTAGTGAAGATACAACATTACTGTGTAGTGAAGATACAACATTATTGTGTAGTGAAGATACAACATTACTGTGTAGTGAAGATACAACATTATTGTGTAGTGAAGATACAACATTATTGTGTAGTGAAGATACAACATTACTGTGTAGTGAAGATACAACATTATTGTGTAGTGAAGATACAACATTACTGTGTAGTGAAGATACAACATTATTGTGTAGTGAAGATACAACATTATTGTGTAGTGAAGATACAACATTACTGTGTAGTGAAGATACAACATTATTGTGTAGTGAAGATACAACATTACTGTGTAGTGAAGATACAACATTACTGTGTAGTGAAGATACAACATTATTGTGTAGTGAAGATACAACATTATTGTGTAGTGAAGATACAACATTATTGTTTAGTGAAGATACAACATTACTGTGTAGTGAACATACAACATTACTGTGTAGTGAAGATACAACATTATTGTGTAGTGAAGATACAACATTATTGTGTAGTGAAGATACAACATTATTGTGAAGTGAAGATACAACATTATTGTGTAGTGAAGATACAACATTACTGTGTAGTGAAGATACAACATTATTGTGTAGTGAAGATACAACATTACTGTGTAGTGAAGATACAACATTATTGTGTAGTGAAGATACAACATTATTGTGTAGTGAAGATACAACATTACTGTGTAGTGAAGATACAACATTACTGTGTGAGGAAGATACAACATTATTGTGTAGTGAAGATTCAACATTATTGTGTAGTGAAGATACAACATTATTGTGTAGTGAAGATACAACTTTACTGTGTAGTGAAGATACAACATTACTGTGTAGTGAAGATACAACATTATTGTTTAGTGAAGATACAACATTATTGTTTAGTGAAGATACAACATTATTGTGTAGTGAACATACAACATTACTGTGTAGTGAAGATACAACATTATTGTGTAGTGAAGATACAACATTATTGTGTAGTGAAGATACAACATTATTGTGTAGTGAAGATACAACATTATTGTGTAGTGAAGATACAACATTATTGTGTAGTGAAGATACAACATTATTGTGTAGTGAAGATACAACATCACTGTGTAGTGAAGATACAACATTACTGTGTAGTGAAGATACAACATTATTGTGTAGTGAAGATACAACATTACTGTGTAGTGAAGATACAACATTATTGTGTAGTGAAGATACAACATTATTGTGTAGTGAAGATACAACATTATTGTTTAGTGAAGATACAACATTATTGTGTAGTGAACATACAACATTATTGTGTAGTGAAGATACAACATTATTGTGTAGTGAAGATACAACATTATTGTGTAGTGAAGATACAACATTACTGTGTAGTGAAGATACAACATTATTGTGTAGTGAAGATACAACATTATTGTGTAGTGAAGATACAACATTATTGTTTAGTGAAGATACAACATTATTGTGTAGTGAACATACAACATTATTGTGTAGTGAAGATACAACATTATTGTGTAGTGAAGATACAACATTATTGTGTAGTGAAGATACAACATTATTGTGTAGTGAAGATACAACATTATTGTGTAGTGAAGATACAACATTATTGTGTAGTGAAGATACAACATTATTGTGTAGTGAAGATACAACATTACTGTGTAGTGAAGATACAACATTATTGTGTAGTGAAGATACAACATTACTGTGTAGTGAAGATACAACATTATTGTGTAGTGAAGATACAACATTACTGTGTAGTGAAGATACAACATTACTGTGTAGTGAAGATACAACATTATTGTGTAGTGAAGATACAACATTACTGTGTAGTGAAGATACAACATTATTGTGTAGTGAAGATACAACATTACTGTGTAGTGAACATACAACATTACTGTGTAGTGAAGATACAACATTATTGTGTAGTGAAGATACAACATTATTGTGTAGTGAAGATACAACATTATTGTGAAGTGAAGATACAACATTATTGTGTAGTGAAGATACAACATTACTGTGTAGTGAAGATACAACATTATTGTGTAGTGAAGATACAACATTATTGTGTAGTGAAGATACAACATTATTGTGAAGTGAAGATACAACATTATTGTGTAGTGAAGATACAACATTACTGTGTAGTGAAGATACAACATTATTGTGTAGTGAAGATACAACATTATTGTGTAGTGAAGATACAACATTATTGTGAAGTGAAGATACAACATTATTGTGTAGTGAAGATACAACATTACTGTGTAGTGAAGATACAACATTATTGTGTAGTGAAGATACAACATTATTGTGTAGTGAAGATACAACATTATTGTTTAGTGAAGATACAACATTATTGTGTAGTGAACATACAACATTACTGTGTAGTGAAGATACAACATTATTGTGTAGTGAAGATACAACATTATTGTGTAGTGAAGATACAACATTATTGTGAAGTGAAGATACAACATTATTGTGTAGTGAAGATACAACATTACTGTGTAGTGAAGATACAACATTATTGTGTAGTGAAGATACAACATTATTGTGTAGTGAAGATACAACATTATTGTTTAGTGAAGATACAACATTATTGTGTAGTGAACATACAACATTATTGTGTAGTGAAGATACAACATTATTGTGTAGTGAAGATACAACATTATCGTGTAGTGAAGATACAACATTATTGTGTAGTGAAGATACAACATTACTGTGTGAGGAAGATACAACATTATTGTGTAGTGAAGATACAACATTATTGTGTAGTGAAGATACAACATTACTGTGTAGTGAAGATACAACATTATTGTGTAGTGAAGATACAACATTATTGTGTAGTGAAGATACAACATTATTGTGAAGTGAAGATACAACATTATTGTGTAGTGAAGATACAACATTACTGTGTAGTGAAGATACAACATTATTGTGTAGTGAAGATACAACATTATTGTGTAGTGAAGATACAACATTACTGTGTAGTGAAGATACAACATTATTGTGTAGTGAAGATACAACATTACTGTGTAGTGAAGATACAACATTACTGTGTAGTGAAGATACAACATTATTGTGTAGTGAAGATACAACATTACTGTGTAGTGAAGATACAACATTATTGTGTAGTGAAGATACAACATTATTGTGTAGTGAAGATACAACATTACTGTGTAGTGAAGATACAACATTATTGTGTAGTGAAGATACAACATTACTGTGTAGTGAAGATACAACATTATTGTGTAGTGAAGATACAACATTATTGTGTAGTGAAGATACAACATTACTGTGTAGTGAAGATACAACATTATTGTGTAGTGAAGATACAACATTACTGTGTAGTGAAGATACAACATTACTGTGTAGTGAAGATACAACATTATTGTGTAGTGAAGATACAACATTATTGTGTAGTGAAGATACAACATTATTGTTTAGTGAAGATACAACATTATTGTGTAGTGAACATACAACATTATTGTGTAGTGAAGATACAACATTATTGTGTAGTGAAGATACAACATTATTGTGTAGTGAAGATACAACATTATTGTGTAGTGAAGATACAACATTATTGTGTAGTGAAGATACAACATTATTGTGTAGTGAAGATACAACATTATTGTGTAGTGAAGATACAACATTACTGTGTAGTGAAGATACAACATTATTGTGTAGTGAAGGTACAACATTACTGTGTAGTGAAGATACAACATTATTGTGTAGTGAAGATACAACATTACTGTGTGAGGAAGATACAACATTATTGTGTAGTGAAGATTCAACATTATTGTGTAGTGAAGATACAACATTATTGTGTAGTGAAGATACAACTTTACTGTGTAGTGAAGATACAACATTACTGTGTAGTGAAGATACAACATTATTGTTTAGTGAAGATACAACATTATTGTGTAGTGAAGATACAACATTATTGTGTAGTGAAGATACAACATTATTGTGTAGTGAAGATACAACATTATTGTGTAGTGAAGATACAACATTAATGTGTAGTGAAGATACAACATTATTGTGTAGTGAAGATACAACATTATTGTGTAGTGAAGATACAACATTATTGTGTAGTGAAGATACAACATTATTGTGTAGTGAAGATAAAACATCACTGTGTAGTGAAGATACAACATTACTGTGTAGTGAAGATACAACATTATTGTGTAGTGAAGATACAACATTACTGTGTAGTGAAGATACAACATTATTGTGTAGTGAAGATACAACATTACTGTGTAGTGAAGATACAACATTATTGTGTAGTGAAGATACAACATTACTGTGTAGTGAAGATACAACATTATTGTGTAGTGAAGATACAACATTACTGTGTAGTGAAGATACAACATTATTGTGTAGTGAAGATACAACATTACTGTTTAGTGAAGATACAACATTATTGTATAGTGAAGATACAACATTATTGTGTAGTGAAGATACAACATTATTGTGTAGTGAAGATACAACATTATTGTGTAGTGAAGATACAACATTATTGTGTAGTGAAGATAAAACATTATTGTGTAGTGAAGATACAACATTATTGTGTAGTGAAGATACAACATTATTGTGTAGTGAAGATACAACATTACTGTGTAGTGAAGATACAACATTATTGTGTAGTGAAGATACAACATTATTGTGTAGTGAAGATACAACATTATTGTGTAGTGAAGATACAACATTACTGTGTAGTGAAGATACAACATTATTGTGTAGTGAAGATACAACATTATTGTGTAGTGAAGATACAACATTACTGTGTAGTGAAGATACAACATTATTGTGTAGTGAAGATAAAACATTATTGTGTAGTGAAGATACAACATTATTGTGTAGTGAAGATACAACATTATTGTGTAGTGAAGATACAACATTACTGTGTAGTGAAGATACAACATTATTGTGTAGTGAAGATACAACATTACTGTGTAGTGAAGATATCACATTATTGTGTAGTGAAGATACAACATTATTGTGTAGTGAAGATACAACATTACTGTGTAGTGAAGATACAACATTACTGTGTAGTGAAGATACAACATTATTGTGTAGTGAAGATACAACATTATTGTGTAGTGAAGATACAACATTATTGTGTAGTGAAGATACAACATTATTGTGTAGTGAAGATACAACATTATTGTGTAGTGAAGATACAACATTATTGTGTAGTGAAGATACAACATTATTGTGTAGTGAAGATACAACATTATTGTGTAGTGAAGATACAACAGTATTGTGTAGTGAAGATACAACATTATTGTGTAGTGAAGATACAACATTATTGTGTAGTGAAGATACAACATTATTGTGTAGTGAAGATACAACATTATTGTGTAGTGAAGATACAACATTATTGTGTAGTGAAGATACAACATTATTGTGTAGTGAAGATACAACATTATTGTGTAGTGAAGATACAACATTAGTGTGTAGTGAAGATACAACATTACTGTGTAGTGAAGATACAACATTATTGTGTAGTGAAGATAAAACATTACTGTGTAGTGAAGATACAACATTACTGTCTAGTGAAGATACAACATTATTGTGTAGTGAAGATACAACATTATTGTGTAGTGAAGATACAACATTACTGTGTAGTGAAGATACAACATTATTGTGTAGTGAAGATACAACATTACTGTGTAGTGAAGATACAACATTACTGTGTAGTGAAGATACAACATTATTGTGTAGTGAAGATACAACATTACTGTGTAGTGAAGATACAACATTATTGTGTAGTGAAGATACAACATTACTGTGTAGTGAAGATACAACATTATTGTGTAGTGAAGATACAACATTATTGTGTAGTGAAGATACAACATTATTGTGTAGTGAAGATACAACATTATTGTGTAGTGAAGATACAACATTACTGTGTAGTGAAGATACAACATTATTGTGTAGTGAAGATACAACATTACTGTGTAGTGAAGATACAACATTATTGTGTAGTGAAGATACAACATTACTGTGTAGTGAAGATACAACATTATTGTGTAGTGAAGATACAACATTATTGTGAAGTGAAGACACAACATTACTGTGTAGTGAAGATACAACATTATTGTGTAGTGAAGATACAACATTATTGTGTAGTGAAGATACAACATTATTGTGTAGTGAAGATACAACATTATTGTGTAGTGAAGATACAACATTATTGTGTAGTGAAGATACAACATTATTGTGTAGTGAAGATACAACATTATTGTGTAGTGAAGATACAACATTATTGTGTAGTGAAGATACAACATTACTGTGTAGTGAAGATACAACATTATTGTGTAGTGAAGATACAACATTATTGTGTAGTGAAGATAAAACATTACTGTGTAGTGAAGATAAAACATTATTGTGTAGTGAAGATACAACATTATTGTGTAGTGAAGATACAACATTATTGTGTAGTGAAGATACAACATTATTGTGTAGTGAAGATACAACATTATTGTGTAGTGAAGATAAAACATTATTGTGTAGTGAAGATACAACATTATTGTGTAGTGAAGATACAACATTACTGTGTAGTGAAGATACAACATTATTGTGTAGTGAAGATACAACATTATTGTGTAGTGAAGATACAACATTACTGTGTAGTGAAGATACAACATTATTGTGTAGTGAAGATACAACATTATTGTGTAGTGAAGATACAACATTATTGTGTAGTGAAGATACAACATTACTGTGTAGTGAAGATACAACATTATTGTGTAGTGAAGATACAACATTACTGTGTAGTGAAGATACAACATTATTGTGTAGTGAAGATACAACATTATTGTGTAGTGAAGATACAACATTATTGTGTAGTGAAGATACAACATTATTGTGTAGTGAAGATACAACATTACTGTGTAGTGAAGATACAACATTATTGTGTAGTGAAGATACAACATTACTGTGTAGTGAAGATACAACATTATTGTGTAGTGAAGATACAACATTACTGTGTAGTGAAGATACAACATTATTGTGTAGTGAAGATACAACATTATTGTGAAGTGAAGACACAACATTACTGTGTAGTGAAGATACAACATTATTGTGTAGTGAAGATACAACATTATTGTGTAGTGAAGATACAACATTATTGTGTAGTGAAGATACAACATTATTGTGTAGTGAAGATACAACATTATTGTGTAGTGAAGATACAACATTATTGTGTAGTGAAGATACAACATTATTGTGTAGTGAAGATACAACATTATTGTGTAGTGAAGATACAACATTACTGTGTAGTGAAGATACAACATTATTGTGTAGTGAAGATACAACATTATTGTGTAGTGAAGATAAAACATTACTGTGTAGTGAAGATAAAACATTATTGTGTAGTGAAGATACAACATTATTGTGTAGTGAAGATACAACATTATTGTGTAGTGAAGATACAACATTATTGTGTAGTGAAGATACAACATTATTGTGTAGTGAAGATAAAACATTACTGTGTAGTGAAGATACAACATTATTGTGTAGTGAAGATACAACATTATTGTGTAGTGAAGATACAACATTACTGTGTAGTGAAGATACAACATTATTGTGTAGTGAAGATACAACATTATTGTGTAGTGAAGATACAACATTACTGTGTAGTGAAGATACAACATTATTGTGTAGTGAAGATACAACATTATTGTGTAGTGAAGATACAACATTACTGTGTAGTGAAGATACAACATTACTGTGTAGTGAAGATACAACATTATTGTGTAGTGAAGATACAACATTACTGTGTAGTGAACATACAACATTACTGTGTAGTGAAGATACAACATTATTGTGTAGTGAAGATACAACATTACTGTGTAGTGAAGATACAACATTATTGTGTAGTGAAGATACAACATTACTGTGTAGTGAAGATACAACATTATTGTGTAGTGAAGATACAACATTACTGTGTAGTGAAGATACAACATTATTGTGTAGTGAAGATACAACATTACTGTGTAGTGAAGATACAACATTATTGTGTAGTGAAGATACAACATTATTGTGAAGTGAAGACACAACATTACTGTGTAGTGAAGATACAACATTATTGTGTAGTGAAGATACAACATTATTGTGTAGTGAAGATACAACATTATTGTGTAGTGAAGATACAACATTATTGTGTAGTGAAGATACAACATTATTGTGTAGTGAAGATACAACATTATTGTGTAGTGAAGATACAACATTATTGTGTAGTGAAGATACAACATTATTGTGTAGTGAAGATACAACATTACTGTGTAGTGAAGATACAACATTATTGTGTAGTGAAGATACAACATTATTGTGTAGTGAAGATAAAACATTACTGTGTAGTGAAGATAAAACATTATTGTGTAGTGAAGATACAACATTATTGTGTAGTGAAGATACAACATTATTGTGTAGTGAAGATACAACATTATTGTGTAGTGAAGATACAACATTATTGTGTAGTGAAGATAAAACATTACTGTGTAGTGAAGATACAACATTATTGTGTAGTGAAGATACAAAATTATTGTGTAGTGAAGATACAACATTACTGTGTAGTGAAGATACAACATTATTGTGTAGTGAAGATACAACATTATTGTGTAGTGAAGATACAACATTACTGTGTAGTGAAGATACAACATTATTGTGTAGTGAAGATACAACATTACTGTGTAGTGAAGATACAACATTATTGTGTAGTGAAGATACAACATTACATCACAAACTGAAAGAATCCAGAGATGCTCTTTAAATGTCAACATGAAGGACAAACGAACGTTGATGGAAAAGACTCTTCATCCTGTAAACAGAAACCATATATTAAGGCTCGTGTGACGATCTTATTGGTGGAGGATCACCTTCTTGAGTGAAAACTGAAGCGTCGCGTCATGAAGAGCGTTATCTTCCCGTGGAATAGATAGATTATGAGATCAGTGTATGAAACGAGTCGCAGGATCGAAGACAAACAGAGACTCGGAGATTGAAAATGATTACATCCTGGATGTTTCTCCTGGTCGTCTCTAAGGGCATCGCTGGGATTTGGGAAAGTAATACTTTCCACTTATCATTCATAACACAACTGCTTGATCTGATTTCAAATTGTTCTTCTCGTAACTTCCCTTCCATGAATCTCCTATTATAGATTCGCCAAAGGGGTCTCGGGTCCAAAGTGAAAAGTCCCATTAATAAAGAAGAGATTAGTTTCAGTCGCTGTCAAGCCTCTGCAGGATTGATGCTCGACATTAAATCAGCCTTCAAAGGTCCTTCCAAACTGTACCCCAGCCAGCCCCAAAAAAAGGGGGATTTTTCCTCCTCTGTCATGTTTCACTTTCAAGACTTGTTCGACGGCGCTATCGGAGCGACGGCGGCGTTTGTTCGAAGAGTCATTTCCCCGAGAAAACGGCATCTTTCTCCCCATTTTCTCCTCCTTCCTGCCTTCGTTCCTCTCCGAGCCGAAGGGGTTCGTTGTTCACTTTTTGTTGTTCAGGCCATCATTCAAGAAAGACTCGGACGAGTCGCCCCGACAGCCCAGGAATGAAAAATGACTTCCACGCTTTAGCTCCTCTTCATTTTCACTCACCTTATTACCGGCGAGCCCATGTACGCCCGAGTCGTGTGCGAGCGAACGCACCTTCACAGATGATGAGTGACGCCTCGGCGGGAAACAGACACCGGGATCCGTGGAGTGAGGAGAAGGTTTTCGTCAACGTCCGCGATCCCTGACATGCAGTGCATTAGGAAGACGTCGGCGCCGCCGAGAGCGATGGCCCTTTGCTCGCCGCTAATTACCTGCCATTCATAATTGATTAAAGTCTGGATGTAAATAATGGATGGACGAGGAATGTTGTGTCGTGTCCAGTGCAGCCGCCGGATGTAAACATGTCGGCGTAATTGCGAGATAATTTGCGAGCTGTATTTATGGGATCATGAGAGGCCAGCAGGTGTTGCAACCCTGGCAGACGACGAACTTATAATTAACTCTTTTGTTTTACTCGCTGAGGTTAAGAACTTATTTTGCTTCCTGCGGTCATGAGTTTGAAACCCTGTGGTTTAATGAACCCCTTGTTAGTTCGAGTGAATCCACGCCTGATACATGAAAAATAATAAACCGGCAGGAGGTCAACGTTTATGTTCAACCCTAGTATTTTAACAACAGTTATCACTAATGATCGACTCTGGTGTCATTAAACATCAACTGGTATCAACTCTGGTGTCATTAAACATCAACTGGTATCAACTCTGGTGTCATTAAACATCAACTAGTATCAACTCTGGTGTCATTAAACATCAACTAGTATCTACTCTGGTGTCATTAAACATCAACTAGTATCAACTCTGGTGTCATTAAACATCAACTAGTATCAACTCTGGTGTCATTAAACATCAACTAGTATCAACTCTGGTGACATTAAACATCAACTAGAATCAACTCTGGTGTCATTAAACATCAACTAGTATCAACTCTGGTGACATTAAACATCAACTAGTATCAACTCTGGTGTCATTAAACATCAACTAGTATCAACTCTGGTGTCATTAAACATCAACTAGTATCAACTCTGGTGTCATTAAACATCAACTAGTATCAACTCTGGTGTCATTAAACATCAACTAGTATCAACTCTGGTGTCATTAAACATCAACTAGTATCAACTCTGGTGTCATTAAACATCAACTAGTATCTACTCTGGTGTCATTAAACATCAACTAGTATCAACTCTGGTGTCATTAAACATCAACTAGTATCAACTCTGGTGTCATTAAACATCAACTAGTATCAACTCTGGTGTCATTAAACATCAACTAGTATCAACTCTGGTGTCATTAAACATCAACCAGTATCAACTCTGGTGTCATTAAACATCAACTAGTATCAACTCTGGTGTCATTAAACATCAACTAGTATCGACTCTGGTGTCATTAAACATCAACTAGTATCGACTCTGGTGTCATTAAACATCAACTAGTATCAACTCTGGTGTCATTAAACATCAACTAGTATCAACTCTGGTGTCATTAAACATCAACTAGTATCAACTCTGGTGTCATTAAACATCAACTAGTATTAACTCTGGTGTCATTAAACATCAACTAGTATCAACTCTGGTGTCATTAAACATCAACTAGTATCAACTCTGGTGTCATTAAACATCAACTAGTATCAACTCTGGTGTCATTAAACATCAACTAGTATCAACTCTGGTGTCATTAAACATCAACTAGTATCAACTCTGGTGTCATTAAACATCAACTAGTATCAACTCTGGTGTCATTAAACATCAACTAGTATCAACTCTGGTGTCATTAAACATCAACTAGTATCAACTCTGGTGTCATTAAACATCAACTAGTATCAACTCTGGTGTCATTAAACATCAACTAGTATCAACTCTGGTGTTATTAAACATCAACTAGTATCAACTCTGGTGTCATTAAACATCAACTAGTATCAACTCTGGTGTCATTAAACATCAACTAGTATCAACTCTGGTGTCATTAAACATCAACTAGTATCAACTCTGGTGTCATTAAACATCAACTAGTATCAGCTCTGGTGTTATTAAACATCAACTAGTATCAACTCTGGTGTCATTAAACATTAACTAGTATCAGCTCTGGTGTCATTAAACATCAACTAGTATCAACACTGGTGTCATTAAACATCAACTAGTATCAACTCTGGTGTCATTAAACATCAACTAGTATCAACTCTGGTGTCATTAAACATCAACTAGTATCAACTCTGGTGTCATTAAACATCAACTAGTATCAACTCTAGTGTCATTAAACATCAACTAGTATCAACTCTGGTGTCATTAAACATCAACTAGTATCAACTCTTGTGTCATTAAACATCAACTAGTATCAACTCTGGTGTCATTAAACATCAACTAGTATCAACTCTGGTGTCGTTAAACATCAACTAGTATCAACTCTGGTGTCATTAAACATCAACTAGTATCAACTCTGGTGTCATTAAACATCAACTAGTATCAACTCTGGTGTCATTAAACATCAACTAGTATCAACTCTGGTGTCATTAAACATCAACTAGTATCAACTCTGGTGTCATTAAACATCAACTAGTATCAACTCTGGTGTCATTAAACATCAACAAGTATCAACTCTGGTGTCATTAAACATCAACTAGTATCAACTCTGGTGTCATTAAACATCAACTAGTATCAACTCTTGTGTCATTAAACATCAACTAGTATCAACTCTGGTGTCATTAAACATCAACTAGTATCAACTCTGGTGTCATTAAACATCAACTAGTATCAACTCTTGTGTCATTAAACATCAACTAGTATCAACTCTGGTGTCATTAAACATCAACTAGTATCAACTCTGGTGTCATTAAACATCAACTAGTATCAACTCTGGTGTCATTAAACATCACTTTATCACTTATCACTTTTACACTTTATTACTTTATAAAGTTGCTCTGAAATCTGGGCGAACGAGAGGTTACGAGAGTCCATTATGACGTAATAATGGCTTCACTCCTCCTCCAGCTGTAATCACGCTTTGTTTATACAACGAGTCCCTTGGAGGTTCAGACCATTGATGACATGTGGTGACAAACCTCCATGCTTGACCAATCACATCAGAGTGGGTGTGGTTATGATCAACAAGATTTCATCTCCAGAAAGTGTTTTCAGTGGGCGGAGCTTAAGATCATTTTCTAATGTCAATATTTAAATGAAAAGAGAGTTTTTTGCAAACACACACTGATGATATAATAGAGTCACACATCACAACAACTCACATACACACTTGAACATGCACATACACACTTCAACACACACTTCAACACACACTGGTACAGTAGAGTATCTTGAACTAAGGTCCACTCGTGGTCACTCATGGTCACTCCTGGTCACTCCTGGTCGCTCCTGGTCACTCCTGGTCACTCATGGTCACTCCTGGTCACTCCTGGTCACTCCTGGTCGCTCCTGGTCACTCCTGGTCACTCCTGGTCGCTCCTGGTCACTCCTGGTCACTCCTGGTCACTTGTGGTCACTCCTGGTCACTCCTGGTCACTCCTGGTCGCTCCTGGTCACTCCTTGTCGCTCCTGGTCACTCCTGGTCGCTCCTGGTCGCTCCTGGTCACTCCTGGTCGCTCCTGGTCGCTCCTGGTCGCTCCTGGTCGCTCCTGGTCACTCCTGGTCACTCCTGGTCGCTCCTGGTCACTCCTGGTCGCTCCTTGTCACTCCTGGTCACTCCTGGTCGCTCCTGGTCGCTCCTGGTCACTCCTGGTCACTCCTGGTCACTCCTGGTCACTCCTGGTCGCTCCTGGTCGCTCCTTGTCGCTCCTGGTCACTCCTGGTCACTCCTGGTCGCTCCTGGTCACTCCTGGTCGCTCCTGGTCGCTCCTGGTCACTCCTGGTCACTCCTGGTCGCTCCTGGTCACTCCTGGTCACTCCTGGTCACTCCTGATCACTCCTGGTCGCTCCTGGTCACTCCTGATCACTCCTGGTCGCTCCTGGTCACTCCTGGTCACTCCTGGTCGCTCCTGGTCACTCCTGGTCACTCCTGGTCACTCCTGGTCGCTCCTGGTCACTCCTGGTCGCTCCTTGTCACTCCTGGTCGCTCCTTGTCACTCCTGGTCACTCCTGGTCACTCCTGGTCGCTCCTGGTCGCTCCTGGTCACTCCTGGTCACTTGTGGTCACTCCTGGTCACTCCTGGTCGCTCCTGGTCGCTCCTTGTCGCTCCTGGTCACTCCTGGTCACTCCTGGTCGCTCCTGGTCGCTCCTGGTCGCTCCTGGTCACTCCTGGTCGCTCCTGGTCACTCCTGGTCACTCCTGGTCACTCCTGGTCACTCCTGGTCGCTCCTGGTCACTCCTGATCACTCCTGGTCGCTCCTGGTCACTCCTGGTCACTCCTGGTCACTCCTGATCACTCCTGGTCGCTCCTGGTCACTCCTGGTCACTCCTGGTCGCTCCTGGTCACTCCTGGTCACTCCTGGTCACTCCTGGTCACTCCTGGTCGCTCCTGGTCACTCCTGGTCACTCCTGGTCACTCCTGGTCGCTCCTGGTCACTCCTGGTCGCTCCTGGTCACTCCTGGTCGCTCCTGGTCACTCCTGGTCGCTCCTGGTCACTCCTGGTCGCTCCTGGTCGCTCCTGGTCGCTCCTGGTCGCTCCTGGTCGCTCCTGGTCACTCCTGGTCACTCCTGGTCGCTCCTGGTCGCTCCTGGTCACTCCTGGTCACTCCCGGTCACTCCTGGTCGCTCCTGGTCACTCCTGGTCGCTCCTGGTCACTCCTGGTCGCTCCTGGTCGCTCCTGGTCGCTCCTGGTCGCTCCTGGTCACTCCTGGTCGCTCCTGGTCGCTCCTGGTCGCTCCTGGTCGCTCCTGGTCACTCCTGGTCACTCCTGGTCGCTCCTGGTCGCTCCTGGTCACTCCTGGTCGCTCCTGGTCACTCCTGGTCGCTCCTGGTCGCTCCTGGTCGCTCCTGGTCGCTCCTGGTCGCTCCTGGTCGCTCCTGGTCACTCCTGGTCGCTCCTGGTCGCTCCTGGTCGCTCCTGGTCACTCCTGGTCACTCCTGGTCACTCCTGGTCGCTCCTGGTCACTCCTGGTCACTCCCGGTCGCTCCTGGTCGCTCCTGGTCACTCCTGGTCACTCCTGGTCACTCCTGGTCGCTCCTGGTCACCTCGAGAGGCGACTCTCGTTCAGTCCAACAACATCGATACGTTCCTCACCAGAACATCATTAATAACGAGGGACCTTTGAAGCTCCTGCATAAATGTCTAATTAGGTTCGGTGACCTTTAGGAAACGCAAACGGGTGAATACTAACCACGTGGACGTCATGTCGTGCATGTAAACTAGCGACTCGACGTGGAGGGAAGTGACATTGAGGAGGTTCGTGGAAAGGTCGCACGATTATCAGCTCGTTGGTCAATTTACAAGCAATTTGCTGTCGAGCTACTTGTGCTAACACATCATCGACCAGTGGACGCTCCAGCGTGAGAAGGTTTGACCCCCGGCTGGTGTCAGGTGCATTGTGGGACGACCTTGACAACACACGAGACCCTCTCTTCACTGACCTATAAACAACATATGTCTTTCTTCACCTTCAGAACTCACTTCACCTGGAGCTCCATTTACATTCTCGAGGATGTTAGAGAAACATTTGTGTTGCATAAATCTTTATCAAATACAACACCCAGGTTTCTCAGGCTCAGTTTGACAGACTGACCTAAGTCACTCAAGTATCATCAGTATCATCAGGAGCAATAACCAGGGTTTCAGTTTTGTCCACATTTAGCTTCAAAGTGTTTTCACTCGTTGTTTGATTTCTAGCAAACAATTGACTAAGTTCAGCCTCTGGAGCTCAGTTGGATCAACAGAGCAGTAGAGCTGGATGTCATCAGCAAACATGTGATAAGAAACATCAGGAAATCTGTGAATGATTTTACAGAGGGGAAAGACCTTCTCCAAGATCTTGGACAAGAAAGGGAGCTTAGAAATAGGTCTGAAATTACTGAGGTCAGTTGGGTCTAAGCCTGTTTTTTTGAGCAGAGGCTCCACAATGACAATGTTTAAATGCATTGTTAAAAACCCCTGTGGAAAGGGAGAGGTTCACCATATTGGTAACCCAGGGGCCAATTACATCAAATACTTTGATAAAAAGACTACAAGGAAGGACGTCATCTGAGCAAGAGGAGGGTTTCATCTTGTTCACTAGTGCCTAGTTTTCTTATTTGCTGCTACCAGTTTTCTGATGTAATCAGATCTAGCAGTTTCCACCATCTCATTGTAAGAAGACATCAGATCCCTGAGGTGAAGTCTGTGCACCTCAAGTTTAGTAGACTTCCAGAGACGCTCAGGCTTTCCACAAAGTCTCTTCAGACTCAGGAGATGGTCATTTGTTCAAGGGGACCGTTTTTTCTGAATTTTCAAGTTCGATTTAACAGTGTTGATCCAGTATTTCAACACAAGTATGTACTTTTTTGAGTATTGTTTTGATTGTTTAAGCGCTTTGTGACCCTGGTCTCGAAAAGCGCTATATAAATAAATATTACTTACTTACTTACTTACTTACAATGAGTAGTGAAACAGTGACCAAACTGTCCACGTCTGGACAGTCATCAAAGGAAAGAGGGTCAAACATAGCAGAAAAACTGTCTGCAGTATCGGCTGAGATGACACGCCTCTGAGACCTAACTTTCAAAGGCTTAGGTTCAGGGATGAAGTCCAGGTTGAACAAGAGAAGGATCACTCAGATGGACATCATGTACAGATACATTAGAAATGTTCAGGCCAAGAGTAAAAACTAAGTCTAAAATGTGGCCTTTTTGATGAGTGGGTTCAGAAACATGTTGCTCAAAATTAAAGGCTTCAGTTAAAGTTAAAAGTTCTTTAGCAGAACAAGATGTGACGTCATCAACATGAAGATTAAAGTCTCCAAGAATAAGAACAGTTTCATTTGAATAGTGGAAGATAAGAAGTCTTTCAAGAACACTGCAGGACCAGGCGGGCGGTAGATTGACACACAATAGAAAGGTCTTGTAGAACCAACCAAGATCATCTGAGACTCAAAAGAAGTGAATTCCTGTGTTTGAATCACTTTGCAAGAACAACTCTCCCTATAGACTGTAGCAAGACCTCCTCCACGACCAGAGAGTAAATATTGTCTCTTCACTGCACAGTAATGTTGTCTCTACACTACCTACAAGTATAAGAGGAGAAAAAGAGGAAGAAGAACAAGCATAAGAAAGAAGGAAAAGACAAGACAAAATAGAAAATGAAGAAAAAACAGGAGGAGGAGAAAAAGGAAAGGAGACGACAAAAATAAGAAAAGAACAAGTTAACAAACTATAACATAGTTGCATTTGTTGGTTATTGAAAAATTGCAGAGCACAGACTAGAGAAGTAACACAAACATAACACACATACAATGTACGCACAACACAATACAGAACTAAAAGCATGTCTTTAAACAGGTACAACTCAAAAGGCAATAAGAATGCAACACAACACAAACAGAAACACACAGACACAAAGGTAGAGTAAGACAAACATAAACACACAAACACAAAGGTAGTTTAACACAAACAGAAACACACAACACAAAAGTAGTGTAACATAAACAGAAACAAAAAGGTAGTGTAACAAAAACAGAAAAACACAAACACAATGGCAGTGTAACAGAAACAGACAAACCCAAAGGTAGTGCAACACAAACAGTCACACACAAATGCAGATCAACACAACGGTTATTGTCAGTTCTCACAACAGTGTTTGCTGCTGAATATTCAAACAGAAACACACAAACACAAAGGTAGTCTAACACTAACAGAAACACACAAACCCAAAGGTAGTGTTACACAAACAGTCACACACACAAATGCAGATCAACACAACAGTAGTGTCAGTTCTCACAACAGTGTTTGCTGCTGAATATTCAAAGACAACAAACACCTTCAGAGCAACAGGTTAGTTTAGGTAGAACTTTATTGATCCTCAGCAGGTCAGACGTCGATGTCGTTTTTCTTTCTCAGGTCATGTTCCTGCACGAGTGTCGCTGCCAACAGACGCAGCAGCAGCAGACAGACTTCAGGAAACGCTAAATGTTTCTGTGAGAGTTTAAAAGCTTCAACTATTAGACGTTGAAACGCTCTCGGAAAAGTGCGATTATCTCGCAGAACAAGTGATTATCGAGACAGAAAACACACTCGATAAGACTTTCTTTCATCTTCTCACCAACACACACGTCGGATCAAAACATCTTCTTAACAACATTGATTAAGACTTGTTTTCACTTCTTTCAAGATCATTAGAAATAAATGTTGGCCTGTTTTTCAATCTTCTTTCTCTCCTTGTGGATATGAACACACAATGGAATGTATTTATCCACAATACTAGTGTCAGGTTAGTGAGTAGAAATCAGATCTGGTTCAAAGTCATTTTACTCGTGAGAAAGAAGAACACAGAGTTTACATGTCGCTCTGGATTATTACTGAAGAACACAAAAGTAGTGTAACACAAACAGAAACACACAAACACAAAGGTAGTGTAACAGAAACAGAAACACACAAACACAAAGGTAGTGTAACACAAACAGAAACACACAAACACAAAGGTAGTGTAACACAAACAGAAACACACAAACACAAAGGTAGTGTAACACAAACAGAAACACACAAACACAAAAGTAGTGTAACACAAACAGAAACACACAAACACAAAGGTAGTGTAACACAAACAGAAACACACAAACACAAAGGTAGTGTAACATAAACTGAAACACACAAACAAAAAGGTATAGTAACACAAACAGAAACACACACACACAAAGGTAGTGTAACACAAACAGAAACACACAAACACAAAGGTAGTGTAACACAAACAGAAACACACAAACACAAAGGTAGTGTAACATAAACAGAAACACACAAACACAAAGGTAGTGTAACACAAACAGAAACACACAAACACAAAGGTAGTGTAACACAAACAGAAACACACAAACACAAAGGTAGTGTATCACAAACAGAAACACACAAACACAAAGGTACTGTAACAGAAACAGAAACACACAAACACAAAGGTAGTGTAACACAAACAGAAACACACAAACACAAAAGTAGTGTAACATAAACAGAAACAGAAACACACAAACAAAAAGGTATAGTAACATAAACAGAAACACACAAACACAAAGGTAGTGTAACAGAAACAGAAACACACAAACACAAAGGTATAGTAACACAAACAGAAACACACGAACACAAAGGTAGTGTAACATAAACAGAAACAGAAACACACAAACAAAAAGGTATAGTAACATAAACAGAAACACACAAACACAAAGGTAGTGTAACAGAAACAGAAACACACAAACACAAAGGTAGTGTAACAGAAACAGAAACAGAAACACACAAACAAAAAGGTATAGTAACAGAAACAGAAACACACAAACACAAAGGTAGTGTAACACAAACAAAAACACACGAACACAAAGGTAGTGTAACATAAACAGAAACAGAAACACACAAACAAAAAGGTATAGTAACATAAACAGAAACACACAAACACAAAGGTAGTGTAACATAAACAGAAACACACAAACACAAAGGTAGTGTAACATAAACAGAAACAGAAACACACAAACAAAAAGGTATAGTAACATAAACAGAAACACACAAACACAAAGGTAGTGTAACACAAACAGAAACACACACACACAAAGGCAGTGTAACATAAACAGAAACACACAAACACAAAGGTAGTGTAACAGAAACAGAAACACACAAACACAAAGGTAGTGTAACAGAAACAGAAACACACAAACAAAAAGGTATAGTAACAGAAACAGAAACACACAAACACAAAGGTAGTGTAACACAAACAGAAACACACACACACAAAGGCAGTGTAACATAAACAGAAACACACAAACACAAAGGTAGTGTAACAGAAACAGAAACACACAAACACAAAGGTAGTGTAACACAAACAGAAACACACAAACACAAAGGCAGTGTAACACAAACAGAAACACACAAACACAAAGGTTCACACAGAGTTTACATCTCGCTCTGAATTCTTCCTGAAGCTCACAGCTGTTAGTTCGCTGTTATATCAGTTTCACACGTTACTCATCCATCTTCAAAGGTTTCAACCGAACACACACTTTAGTGATCATTGTTGCTCTGGACCAGCGCGACTCCACACATCGTACACGACACCAAGACGTTTCTTCTCGGCGCACAATGATGACATCATACCATCGTCATGACATCACACCTGGTTCATTTGATGCTTTAACTCATGACTGTAACGTTAACAAGGTTAATTATTATCAAAGTACAAATATTGATCTTCTTATTTTCAATTATAGGTTCGGTTAGGAAGAACTTTATTGACTATAATTCAATAATTATAAATCTACTCTTTAACTTTTATTGAATATATGGTCTATAAAGCTTTATTTGACAAAGATTGTTTTCTGTTTACTAACTTTATGTTACTATCCTTGTGTTATTTACTAACTTTATGTTACTATCCTTGTGTTATTTACTAACTTTATGTTACTATCCTTGTGTTATTTACTAACTTTATGTTACTATCCTTGTGTTATTTACTAACTTTATGTTACTATTCTTGTGTTATTTACTAACTTTATGTTACTATTCTTGTGTTATTTACTAACTTTATGTTACTATCCTTGTGTTATTTACTAACTTTATGTTACTATCCTTGTGTTATTTACTAACTTTATTTTACTGTCCTTGTGTTATTTACTAACTTTATGTTACTATTCTTGTGTTATTTACTAACTTTATGTTACTATCCTTGTGTTATTTACTAACTTTATGTTACTGTCCTTGTGTTATTTACTAACTTTATGTTACTATCCTTGTGTTATTTACTAACTTTATGTTACTGTCCTTGTGTTATTTACTAACTTTATGTTACTGTCCTTGTGTTATTTACTAACTTTATGTTACTGTCCTTGTGTTATTTACTAACTTTATGTTACTGTACTTGTGTTATTTACTAACTTTATGTTACTATCCTTGTGTTATTTACTAACTTTATGTTACTATCCTTGTGTTATTTACTAACTTTATGTTACTATCCTTGTGTTATTTACTAACTTTATGTTACTGTCCTTGTGTTATTTACTAACTTTATGTTACTATCCTTGTGTTATTTACTAACTTTATGTTACTATCCTTGTGTTATTTACTAACTTTATGTTACTATCCTTGTGTTATTTACTAACTTTATGTTACTGTCCTTGTGTTATTTACTAACTTTATGTTACTATCCTTGTGTTATTTACTAACTTTATGTTACTATCCTTGTGTTATTTACTAACTTTATGTTACTATCCTTGTGTTATTTACTAACTTTATGTTACTATTCTTGTGTTATTTACTAACTTTATGTTACTATCCTTGTGTTATTTACTAACTTTATGTTACTATCCTTGTGTTATTTACTAACTTTATGTTACTATCCTTGTGTTATTTACTAACTTTATGTTACTATTCTTGTGTTATTTACTAACTTTATGTTACTATCCTTGTGTTATTTACTAACTTTATGTTACTATTCTTGTGTTATTTACTAACTTTATGTTACTATCCTTGTGCTATTTACTAACTTTATGTTACTATCCTTGTGTTATTTACTAACTTTATGTTACTATCCTTGTGTTATTTACTAACTTTATGTTACTATCCTTGTGTTATTTACTAACTTTATGTTACTATCCTTGTGTTATTTACTAACTTTATGTTACTATCCTTGTGTTATTTACTAACTTTATGTTACTATCCTTGTGTTATTTACTAACTTTATGTTACTATCCTTGTGTTATTTACTAACTTTATGTTACTATTCTTGTGTTATTTACTAACTTTATGTTACTATTCTTGTGTTATTTACTAACTTTATGTTACTATTCTTGTGTTATTTACTAACTTTATGTTACTATCCTTGTGTTATTTACTAACTTTATGTTACTATCCTTGTGTTATTTACTAACTTTATGTTACTATCCTTGTGTTATTTACTAACTTTATGTTACTATCCTTGTGTTATTTACTAACTTTATGTTACTATTCTTGTGTTATTTACTAACTTTATGTTACTATCCTTGTGTTATTTACTAACTTTATGTTACTATCATTGTGTTATTTACTAACTTTATGTTACTATTCTTGTGTTATTTACTAACTTTATGTTACTATCCTTGTGTTATTTACTAACTTTATGTTACTGTCCTTGTGTTATTTACTAACTTTATGTTACTATCCTTGTGTTATTTACTAACTTTATGTTACTATCCTTGTGTTATTTACTAACTTTATGTTACTGTCCTTGTGTTATTTACTAACTTTATGTTACTATTCTTGTGTTATTTACTAACTTTATGTTACTATCCTTGTGTTATTTACTAACTTTATGTTACTATCATTGTGTTATTTACTAACTTTATGTTACTATTCTTGTGTTATTTACTAACTTTATGTTACTATCCTTGTGTTATTTACTAACTTTATGTTACTGTCCTTGTGTTATTTACTAACTTTATGTTACTATCCTTGTGTTATTTACTAACTTTATGTTACTATCCTTGTGTTATTTACTAACTTTATGTTACTATCCTTGTGTTATTTACTAACTTTATGTTACTATCCTTGTGTTATTTACTAACTTTATGTTACTATCCTTGTGTTATTTACTAACTTTATGTTACTGTCCTTGTGTTATTTACTAACTTTATGTTACTATCCTTGTGTTATTTACTAACTTTATGTTACTATCCTTGTGTTATTTACTAACTTTATGTTACTATCCTTGTGTTATTTACTAACTTTATATTACTGTCCTTGTGTTATTTACTAACTTTATGTTACTATCCTTGTGTTATTTACTAACTTTATGTTACTATCCTTGTGTTATTTACTAACTTTATGTTACTATCCTTGTGTTATTTACTAACTTTATGTTACTATCCTTGTGTTATTTACTAACTTTATGTTACTGTCCTTGTGTTATTTACTAACTTTATGTTACTATCCTTGTGTTATTTACTAACTTTATGTTACTGTCCTTGTGTTATTTACTAACTTAATGTTACTGTCCTTGTGTTATTTACTAACTTTATGTTACTATCCTTGTGTTATTTACTAACTTTATGTTACTGTCCTTGTGTTATTTACTAACTTTATGTTACTATCCTTGTGTTATTTACTAACTTCATGTTACTATCCTTGTGTTATTTACTAACTTTATGTTACTATCCTTGTGTTATTTACTAACTTTATGTTACTATCCTTGTGTTATTTACTAACTTTATGTTACTATTCTTGTGTTATTTACTAACTTTATGTTACTATCCTTGTGTTATTTACTAACTTTATGTTACTATCATTGTGTTATTTACTAACTTTATGTTACTATTCTTGTGTTATTTACTAACTTTATGTTACTATCCTTGTGTTATTTACTAACTTTATGTTACTGTCCTTGTGTTATTTACTAACTTTATGTTACTATCCTTGTGTTATTTACTAACTTTATGTTACTGTCCTTGTGTTATTTACTAACTTTATGTTACTGTCCTTGTGTTATTTACTAACTTTATGTTACTATCCTTGTGTTATTTACTAACTTTATGTTACTATCCTTGTGTTATTTACTAACTTTATGTTACTATCCTTGTGTTATTTACTAACTTTATGTTACTGTCCTTGTGTTATTTACTAACTTTATGTTACTATCCTTGTGTTATTTACTAACTTTATGTTACTATCCTTGTGTTATTTACTAACTTTATGTTACTATCCTTGTGTTATTTACTAACTTTATGTTACTGTCCTTGTGTTATTTACTAACTTTATGTTACTATCCTTGTGTTATTTACTAACTTTATGTTACTGTCCTTGTGTTATTTACTAACTTTATGTTACTATCCTTGTGTTATTTACTAACTTTATGTTACTATCCTTGTGTTATTTACTAACTTTATGTTACTATTCTTGTGTTATTTACTAACTTTATGTTACTATCCTTGTGTTATTTACTAACTTTATGTTACTATCCTTGTGTTATTTACTAACTTTATGTTACTATCCTTGTGTTATTTACTAACTTTATGTTACTATCCTTGTGTTATTTACTAACTTTATGTTACTATCCTTGTGTTATTTACTAACTTTATGTTACTATCCTTGTGTTATTTACTAACTTTATGTTACTATCCTTGTGTTATTTACTAACTTCATGTTACTATTCTTGTGTTATTTACTAACTTTATGTTACTATCCTTGTGTTATTTACTAACTTTAAGTTACTATTCTTGTGTTATTTACTAGCTTTATGTTACTGTCCTTGTGTTATTTACTAACTTTATGTTACTATCCTTGTGTTATTTACTAACTTTATGTTACTGTCCTTGTGTTATTTACTAACTTTATGTTACTATCCTTGTGTTATTTACTAACTTTATGTTACTGTCCTTGTGTTATTTACTAACTTTATGTTACTATCCTTGTGTTATTTACTAACTTTATGTTACTGTCCTTGTGTTATTTACTAACTTTATGTTACTATCCTTGTGATATTTACTAACTTTATGTTACTGTCCTTGTGTTATTTACTAACTTTATGTTACTATCCTTGTGTTATTTACTAACTTTATGTTACTATCCTTGTGTTATTTACTAACTTTATGTTACTGTCCTTGTGTTATTTACTAACTTTATGTTACTATCCTTGTGATATTTACTAACTTTATGTTACTGTCCTTGTGTTATTTACTAACTTTATGTTACTATCCTTGTGTTATTTACTAACTTTATGTTACTATCCTTGTGTTATTTACTAACTTTATGTTACTATCCTTGTGTTATTTACTAACTTTATGTTACTGTCCTTGTGTTATTTACTAACTTTATGTTACTGTCCTTGTGTTATTTACTAACTTTATGTTACTATCCTTGTGTTATTTACTAACTTTATGTTACTATCCTTGTGTTATTTACTAACTTTATGTTACTATCCTTGTGTTATTTACTAACTTTATGTTACTATCCTTGTGTTATTTACTAACTTTATGTTACTATCCTTGTGTTATTTACTAACTTTATGTTACTATCCTTGTGTTATTTACTAACTTTATGTTACTATCCTTGTGTTATTTACTAACTTTATGTTACTATCCTTGTGTTATTTACTAACTTTATGTTACTATCCTTGTGTTATTTACTAACTTTATGTTACTATCCTTGTGTTATTTACTAACTTTATGTTACTATCCTTGTGTTATTTACTAACTTTATGTTACTATCCTTGTGTTATTTACTAACTTTATGTTACTATCCTTGTGTTATTTACTAACTTTATGTTACTATCCTTGTGTTATTTACTAACTTTATGTTACTATCCTTGTGTTATTTACTAACTTTATGTTACTATCCTTGTGTTATTTACTAACTTTATGTTACTGTCCTTGTGTTATTTACTAACTTTATGTTACTATCCTTGTGTTATTTACTAACTTTATGTTACTATCCTTGTGTTATTTACTAACTTTATGTTACTATCCTTGTGTTATTTACTAACTTTATGTTACTATCCTTGTGTTATTTACTAACTTTATGTTACTATCCTTGTGTTATTTACTAACTTTATGTTACTATTCTTGTGTTATTTACTAACTTTATGTTACTATCCTTGTGTTATTTACTAACTTTATGTTACTATCCTTGTGTTATTTACTAACTTTATGTTACTATCCTTGTGTTATTTACTAACTTTATGTTACTATCCTTGTGTTATTTACTAACTTTATGTTACTATCCTTGTGTTATTTACTAACTTTATGTTACTATCCTTGTGTTATTTACTAACTTTATGTTACTGTCCTTGTGTTATTTACTAACTTTATGTTACTATCCTTGTGTTATTTACTAACTTTATGTTACTATCCTTGTGTTATTTACTAACTTTATGTTACTATCCTTGTTTTATTTACTAACTTTATGTTACTATCCTTGTGTTATTTACTAACTTTATGTTACTATCCTTGTGTTATTTACTAACTTTATGTTACTATCCTTGTGTTATTTACTAACTTTATGTTACTATCCTTGTGTTATTTACTAACTTTATGTTACTATCCTTGTGTTATTTACTAACTTTATGTTACTGTCCTTGTGTTATTTACTAACTTTATGTTACTGTCCTTGTGTTATTTACTAACTTTATGTTACTATCCTTGTGTTATTTACTAACTTTATGTTACTATCCTTGTGTTATTTACTAACTTTATGTTACTGTCGTTGTCTCTGAGCTCACATCACTATATCATCCGCAAACAGCATCATGTCGTTCATCTACAAGCTGCCGTCCAGTGGAATCATCTGCTTCCTTGAATCCTTCGCTCGCACCTTCAACTCACTGCTGTCTCTGCAGGGTTTCGCACAACACTTCAGTTGCGGGTTGAAGGCCAGTCTTGCTCAATAACCTGAGATAAAATCACTAAACAAACTTCAAGACGTCTGGAGGTTTTCATCCTGGACTCCTGTCGACACACAGCAGGTGTGATATTTTACCTGAGGCAGCAAAATGAGCTCAAGTCAACTGGCCGGGGGTCACGAGAGGTCGACTCTTGTGAGAAACTTTAAAAGACTGATGTGATTTATGTTTGTGTGTCTTCACTGTGAGTCCATACTTGTGTATTTTCAGGTTGTTTGATTTTATGAATCTGTTCCATCTTAACGTACAATGAAAGTCAAACCAAGATAAGGTTTGATGAAGAAGATCTTGTAGCGACACGAGAAACTCAACATTCCAGAGATTTGTCACCAGACAGTGTTCGACAAACAAAGGTTTTCACTACACAACGACTGTCACTGCTTCACTGACAGGCTCGGGTCGCGGGGGCAGCACCATCAGCCAGGCGGAGCTACATGGTCCAGTTCTTCCTGAGGTCTCCTGACCTGAGATGGTCCCGATCATCTCTGGTGTGGCAGGACTGGTCGAGAAGACCAGGATGATACAGGTTCACGAGAACCACATGAACATACTCTCTTTTGGAAGTAGAACCACATGAACATACTCTCTTTTGGAAGTAGAACCACATGAACGTACTCTCTTTTGGAAGTAGAACCACATGAACATACTCTCTTTTGGAAGTAGAACCACATGAACATACTCTCTTTTGGAAGTAGAACCACATGAACGTACTCTCTTTTGGAAGTAGAACCACATGAACATACTCTCTTTTGGAAGTAGAACCACATGAACATACTCTCTTTTGGAAGTAGAACCACATGAACGTACTCTCTTTTGGAAGTAGAACCACATGAACATACTCTCTTTTGGAAGTAGAACCACATGAACATACTCTATTTTGGAAGTAGAACCACATGAACATACTCTCTTTTGGAAGTAGAACCACATGAACGTACTCTCTTTTGGAAGTAGAACCACATGAACATACTCTCTTTTGGAAGTAGAACCACATGAACATACTCTCTTTTGGAAGTAGAACCACATGAACGTACTCTCTTTTGGAAGTAGAACCACATGAACGTACTCTCTTTTGGAAGTAGAACCACATGAACATACTCTCTTTTGGAAGTAGAACCACATGAACATACTCTCTTTTGGAAGTAGAACCACATGAACGTACTCTCTTTTGGAAGTAGAACCACATGAACATACTCTCTTTTGGAAGTAGAACCACATGAACATACTCTCTTTTGGAAGTAGAACCACATGAACGTACTCTCTTTTGGAAGTAGAACCACATGAACGTACTCTCTTTTGGAAGTAGAACCACATGAACATACTCTCTTTTGGAAGTAGAACCACATGAACGTACTCTCTTTTGGAAGTAGAACCACATGAACGTACTCTCTTTTGGAAGTAGAACCACATGAACATACTCTCTTTTGGAAGTAGAACCACATGAACGTACTCTCTTTTGGAAGTAGAACCACATGAACATACTCTCTTTTGGAAGTAGAACCAAACGAACATACTCTCTTTTGGAAGTAGAACCACATGAACGTACTCTCTTTTGGAAGTAGAACCACATGAACGTACTCTCTTTTGGAAGTAGAACCACATGAACATACTCTCTTTTGGAAGTAGAACCACATGAACGTACTCTCTTTTGGAAGTAGAATCACATGAACATACTCTCTTTTGGAAGTAGAACCACATGAACATACTCTCTTTTGGAAGTAGAACCACATAACCGTACTCTCTTTTGGAAGTAGAACCACATGAACGTACTCTCTTTTGGAAGTAGAACCACATGAACGTACTCTCTTTTGGAAGTAGAACCACATGAACGTACTCTCTTTTGGAAGTAGAACCACATGAACGTACTCTCTTTTGGAAGTAGAACAACATGAACGTACTCTCTTTTGGAAGTAGAACCACATGAACATACTCTCTTTTGGAAGTAGAACCACATGAACGTACTCTCTTTTGGAAGTAGAACCACATGTACGTACTCTCTTTTGGAAGTAGAACCACATGAACGTACTCTCTTTTGGAAGTAGAACCACATGAACGTACTCTCTTTTGGAAGTAGAACCACATGAACGTACTCTCTTTTGGAAGTAGAACCACATGAACGTACTCTCTTTTGGAAGTAGAACCACATGAACGTACTCTCTTTTGGAAGTAGAACCACATGAACGTACTCTATTTTGGAAGTAGAACCACATGAACATACTCTCTTTTGGAAGTAGAACCACATGAACATACTCTCTTTTGGAAGTAGAACCACATGAACGTACTCTCTTTTGGAAGTAGAACCACATGAACATACTCTCTTTTGGAAGTAGAACCACATGAACGTACTCTCTTTTGGAAGTAGAACCACATGAACGTACTCTCTTTTGGAAGTAGAACCACATGAACATACTCTCTTTTGGAAGTAGAACCATATGAACGTACTCTCTTTTGGAAGTAGAACCACATGAACGTACTCTCTTTTGGAAGTAGAACCACATGAACATACTCTCTTTTGGAAGTAGAACCACATGAACATACTCTCTTTTGGAAGTAGAACCACATGAACATACTCTCTTTTGGAAGTAGAACCACATGAACATACTCTCTTTTGGAAGTAGAACCACATGAACGTACTCTCTTTTGGAAGTAGAACCACATGAACATACTCTCTTTTGGAAGTAGAACCACATGAACGTACTCTCTTTTGGAAGTAGAACCACATGAACGTACTCTCTTTTGGAAGTAGAACCACATGAACGTACTCTCTTTTGGAAGTAGAACCACATGAACATACTCTCTTTTAAAAGTAGAACCACATGAACATACTCTCTTTTAAAAGTAGAACCACATGAACATACTCTCTTTTGGAAGTAGAACCACATGAACGTACTCTCTTTTGGAAGTAGAACCACATGAACGTACTCTCTTTTGGAAGTAGAACCACATGAACATACTCTCTTTTGGAAGTAGAACCACATGAACGTACTCTCTTTTGGAAGTAGAACCACATGAACATACTCTCTTTTGGAAGTAGAACCACATGAACGTACTCTCTTTTGGAAGTAGAACCACATGAACGTACTCTCTTTTGGAAGTAGAACCACATGAACATACTCTCTTTTGGAAGTAGAACCACATGAACATACTCTCTTTTGGAAGTAGAACCACATGAACATACTCTCTTTTGGAAGTAGAACCACATGAACGTACTCTATTTTGGAAGTAGAACCACATGAACGTACTCTCTTTTGGAAGTAGAACCACATGAACGTACTCTCTTTTGGAAGTAGAACCACATGAACATACCCTCTTTTGGAAGTAGAACCACATGAACGTACTCTCTTTTGGAAGTAGAATCACATGAACATACTCTCTTTTGGAAGTAGAACCACATGAACATACTCTCTTTTGGAAGTAGAACCACATGAACGTACTCTCTTTTGGAAGTAGAACCACATGAACATACTCTCTTTTGGAAGTAGAACCACATGAACATACTCTCTTTTGGAAGTAGAACCACATGAACGTACTCTCTTTTGGAAGTAGAACCACATGAACATACTCTCTTTTGGAAGTAGAACCACATGAACGTACTCTCTTTTGGAAGTAGAACCACATGAACATACTCTCTTTTGGAAGTAGAACCACATGAACATACTCTCTTTTGGAAGTAGAACCACATGAACGTACTCTCTTTTGGAAGTAGAACCACATGAACATACTCTCTTTTGGAAGTAGAACCACATGAACATACTCTCTTTTGGAAGTAGAACCACATGAACGTACTCTCTTTTGGAAGTAGAACCACATGAACATACTCTCTTTTGGAAGTAGAACCACATGAACGTACTCTATTTTGGAAGTAGAACCACATGAACGTACTCTCTTTTGGAAGTAGAACCACATGAACGTACTCTCTTTTGGAAGTAGAACCACATGAACATACCCTCTTTTGGAAGTAGAACCACATGAACGTACTCTCTTTTGGAAGTAGAATCACATGAACATACTCTCTTTTGGAAGTAGAACCACATGAACATACTCTCTTTTGGAAGTAGAACCACATGAACATACTCTCTTTTGGAAGTAGAACCACATGAACATACTCTCTTTTGGAAGTAGAACCACATGAACATACTCTCTTTTGGAAGTAGAACCACATGAACGTACTCTCTTTTGGAAGTAGAACCACATGAACATACTCTCTTTTGGAAGTAGAACCACATGAACGTACTCTCTTTTGGAAGTAGAACCACATGAACATACTCTCTTTTGGAAGTAGAACCACATGAACATACTCTCTTTTGGAAGTAGAACCACATGAACGTACTCTCTTTTGGAAGTAGAACCACATGAACATACTCTCTTTTGGAAGTAGAACCACATGAACATACTCTCTTTTGGAAGTAGAACCACATGAACGTACTCTCTTTTGGAAGTAGAACCACATGAACGTACTCTCTTTTGGAAGTAGAACCACATGAACGTACTCTCTTTTGGAAGTAGAACCACATGAACATACTCTCTTTTGGAAGTAGAACCACATGAACATACTCTCTTTTGGAAGTAGAACCACATGAACGTACTCTCTTTTGGAAGTAGAACCACATGAACATACTCTCTTTTGGAAGTAGAACCACATGAACGTACTCTCTTTTGGAAGTAGAACCACATGAACATACTCTCTTTTGGAAGTAGAACCACATGAACATACTCTATTTTGGAAGTAGAACCACATGAATCCACTAAACTCTCCTGCAGGTCCTGAGCTTCTCACTCCACCTCCGAGTGAGATTCTGTAAATGAGATCTTGTTCTTTCCGTCACTTGAAGTGGTCCAGCTCCAGGACAAGGACTCGCCAGAACCACTGCTGGCCCCGAGAGTTTGAGGTGAGAAGAGACACAGCAGGAGGTCAAATGTACTTTTATCTCCTCACATCAGTTCAGTATCTCAGAGAAGATCAACAATCTGGTCCAGATACTCACACAAGTATCGATTCAACACTAGAGTCCAGTAGATCTGCATCGACGTTCGTAACACGCCTGAAAACACGTGGTGAAGAAGAAATTTTAATTGGGGTCATTTCTTGTGTCGTTTAAATTCAAAAGTGTTGTCGATCGCAGTTACGCTCGTTGATGAACCCTGATGATAAGATCTCCTCGTATGGAAGATCAATACATGATAGAAACGTAGAGGTTTGCAGATCCACTCCTACGTACGCCTTCACGCAAACGTCCGACCGTCGGCGGATAATGAAGTCCTCGTGGACGCCACGACCTCTTCCTTTACACCATCATCGCAGTTTTCATCCGCTTTCGTTAGCAGGAAGTCAAACGTACAGGAAGTTCTCTCTGATCCGCGATCAAGCGCTTGAAGAAAAGTTCTCCGGAGCAGAGTCTCCTCGGAGCAGCGATGGTTCTGTTCACCAGCAGAAGAAGGCGAGAGCGGCGTCCAAACTGTTGATGGAAGTTCAGACTCGAGCTACGTTCCTTCAGTGGATCAGTTCTGAGGGTCGTGCAGAGAAATGTTTGTGCTTTTATTGTGAAGGAGTGAAGTGACACGAGACCTCGTCACTCGCTTGAAGTGACTCATCGAGGAACTCCTGAGGAACGTGGAGCAGAACCTTCTCAGACTTGAAGAGAATATTTGTTTGTTCATCTGGAAAATCATATATTGCAATGTTTGTGCTTTTATTGTGAAGGAGTGAAGTGATCGTGACCAGGTGTAGAAGTAGAAAGTGTTCAGGTCTGGGTTCTTCTCTCGATTCTTCAGGTCTGGGTTCTTCTCTCGATTATTCAGGTCTGGGTTCTTCTCTCGATTCTTCAGGTCTGGGTTCTTCTCTCGATTCTTCAGGTCTGGGTTCTTCTCTCGATTCTTCAGGTCTGGGTTCTTCTCTCGATTCTTCAGGTCTGGGTTCTTCTCTCGATTCTTCAGGTCTGGGTTCTTCTCTCGATTCTTCAGGTCTGGGTTCTTCTCTCGATTATTCAGGTCTGGGTTCTTCTCTCGATTCTTCAGGTCTGGGTTCTTCTCTCGATTCTTCAGGTCTGGGTTCTTCTCTCGATTATTCAGGTCTGGGTTCTTCTCTCGATTCTTCAGGTCTGGGTTCTTCTCTCGATTCTTCAGGTCTGGGTTCTTCTCTCAGGAGGAACTTTGTGGAGATGCAAGACTTTCAAACAACATGAATCGTCTACAAAAGGGTAGAAAATGGATTATTCTGGATCTTCAACAAGAAGTTTAAAGTTTTTTTTACAAACTTCTCAGTTAAACATATATTTCTAACCTCATAAAAACTCTTTATCACGAGAACAACATTGTTTTTTTAATAGATAATATATTTATTTATCTAAAGCATTTCACAATAAAATCCCCTCATGATGGTCTGTACAAATGTTTATATTAATAATAAAGTACAATCTAATGTCTATTTTCTATACTAACAAACATTCATTAATGTAAATTATGTAAGAGTATAAATGTAAATTATGTAAGAATATAATGTAAATGATGTAAGAATATACATTTAAATTATGTAAGAATATAAATAATTCCTAAACAAGAAAAAGTATTTTAATGTTAACTCAAAATAATTTATCTTATTATGGCAAAAATAAAAATAATGCATCAACACTGAACAAAAAGAGAGAAAGTCATTGTTTACCTTTCATGTTATTTCCATGTGTTTCTTCACATCTTAAAACATATTGCAGGACAAACAATGATAGTTTGAGTCCAGACTTGATGCTTTTATGGAATGACGTCACATTAGTGTCGCTTCAAAGTCGTGGAGAACAAAGAGACTCTTGGTGACGACAGAAGATCGACGTATTAAAGATGGAAGAGAAGGTTTCATTGTATTCACTGTAGATTTGAATGAAAACACGTGTTGTTTCTGCTCCACGTATGGATTATTGACAGAACTTGTTTAATGGATGAGACCAAGTTTTTCTTCTGCAAAACTCTGTGAATAAATGAGGCGTCAGATTATTTATTGAGTGGAATGAATGGAACGTTCAATTCTGTCTCGTGTGGATGAAGAGACATTTTACTCCTCAGTCAATATTGATCAAAGCTTTCGTAACTTTGAGTTGAAACACGACTTTCTTCATGTCGAAGAACATTCACGAAAAGACTTTAAAAACGTTTTCAAATTCTTTTTTTTCCCATTTTCTTTTCATTAGATTCTTCTTACCGGATTTTCCGGACTATAAGTGTCAGTTTTCTTCATAGTTTGTCCACGACTTATACTCTGGAGCGACTTATGTGTGAAATTATTACCACATTATTATATCATGTCACATGTTATTCTCACACTAAACCACCAGAGGGCGCTCTAGGCCTGTGTTGATCATTTCCACGTAGAAGAGGAAGCATCTTCTACCTCCGGAGTTAGTTAGTTGTTTAAAAGTGACACGAGGATGAAGAGTTATTTGGAGTTACACGGATGGTTTGGTAAACTAGTTAGTTATTGATGCTATAGTTCTCTGAATAACTCTTCATATGTTATGTTAACATACCAGGTTCTCACTTCATGTAACGGAACATTATTCTGTTGTTGCCTCTAGTTTTATT